>NW_027176484.1:366138-429845 GCF_023349555.1 Cebidichthys violaceus | reverse complement strand
TACTCACACCACTGTCCATATAGTATTATCTATTGTGTAGAACATTATTCATATCATACTTCCAGCTCATCGCAATTTATCTTGCACTGATAATACTGTGTATGTATGTGTGTGTGTGTGTGTGTGTGTGTGTATATATATATATATATATATATATATATTTTTT
This sequence comes from Cebidichthys violaceus, assembly GCF_023349555.1. NCBI lineage: Eukaryota > Metazoa > Chordata > Actinopteri > Perciformes > Stichaeidae > Cebidichthys > Cebidichthys violaceus. The sequence goes on along the minus strand of NW_027176484.1, from coordinate 429,679 downwards.
TTTTTTTAACATAGGCTGTATATATATATATCGTAGCGTATTCATATCCACTCCCTACTGTTTACTCTACATATTACTATTTATTCTGTACATTCCTATTTAAAATTCCTTTACACTTTTACTGCTTTTTGCACTTCTGGTTAGATGCTTTTGTATCTTTTGTTGTCTCAATACTTGTAATCTGTGCAATGACAATAAAGCTGAATCTAATCCAATAGTATTATTCAATTTAACCAACGCATGTTTGTCTTCAGGTGTGTTTGCAAAGCATCACTTCGTACAAATGGATTTCAAAGCGTTTGTCAAGTCACGCTCACCTGTTTCTCTGCGGCCTCTTGATCTGCATCTTGACAGCTGTTGCTGGGGCCGCACAAAGATGACATCTCCTGTGAGATGAAAAAAAAACCGTTGACCACATTAAGAGACAATTCACAACGTCAAGAGGACACGTGTGTGACATGGTTGCGGTAACATTGATTTTTAGAGTCGTACGAGACTGACTTGGGGGCGTGTTAGGTCACAATGACAGCATTCTGTCAGCGTCTTACTTCCTTACTTTGATTTATTCCCGGTTGAAATCAGATACGATTGAGATTACACAGGGAAGAATAAGAGAGAACAGTTTACGGTTCCCTCTTCCTCCTCTTCCTCCTCCTCCTCTTCTTCCTCCTCTTCCTCCTCCTCCTCCCACACGTCTGTTAGGGAGAGGCCACGGCTTCCTTTGATGGAAGGGCAGATAGGCAGCGCTGCTCAAAAATCTCAGATGCCACTATTGATTTTAATTTCTATTTATATAAAAGATTACGCAACGGAAAAACCCTTAAAGCTATAGCATTTCTTTTTTTTGGCCTACAAGATTTTTTTTTTACCAATAAGATACCAGTAAATACAAGCGTGGAACTGACTGAAATAGACAGCAACATGTGGAAAAAGGCAAATGAGGACAAAGGCAAAAAAGTGAACGTTCATTCTGTGTTGATTAGGGTGTCAGTTTAAACAGGAGAGGTACAATTGTCAAAGTAAGATTTAAAATGCCTGAATAAAAGATGTTATAAATAAATAAAGTAAAACTACCAATACACTTTTCTTTTTATGTATGTCATAATTAATTGAAAAAACATTTTAAGAAGACAGTCATTTAGCTTTTTGTGATTTGTTTTTTGTTGAGATGAGAATTTTCCATGGGGGGGGGGGGGGGGGGGGGGGGGCGCTGTCACATTATAAACAGTTCCCTGTGGCTCAGCAGCTGCACTGGTTTATGTAGACAACCGATACTTTGGTATCAAGTTGATGCCAAAATTCTAATTATGTGACAGTACTTTTTTTTTTTCTTCTTTACAGTACAGCAGGTACTGGCAGGCTCGAGGCGGCTTCCACACTAACTATTGACGCCCCCCCCCCCCCCCCCCCCCCCCCCCCCCCCCCCCCCCCCGCCCGCATTTTTCCCTAATAATGGTACTTTGTGAACAACAACAAATGTTGAAATTGGCAGGAGTCCTGCAGAAAGTTACCTGTTTCTTTGCTTTATTTTATTTTGTTTGTTTTTGTCAGCAAGATTTTGAACATCTTAACCTTTACGACTTTTGAAAATTCTTTTCAACAAGAAGCCTTGTTGGTGATGACTTGTTGAGCAAGTTTCATACTTTAAACCGTTTTCCTGCTACAAACTTGGCAGGAGATGCTCTCAAAATATAGGACATGTCAGCGCACACACACACACACACACACACACACACACACACTGGGATGAGCAACACTGTGTCAGTTAAGCAAGAGTATGCAAATTTGTACTACAACACCAGGTCAGTATATTTAATTAAAGTGTCTCTCTGGTTCAAGTTGTGTTTATCAGTGAATGTATCTGATAAAGTGTTCATGCTACCGTACTGCATTCACCTCAATAAACAGGCGAATTGCTGCAACTTTGTCACTTCTAAAACTATGACGTTATTGTTTGTTTATCCATTTATTTATTTTTTAAAACAAAGCCCATGTGAGTCATGTGACATTCACAATGAGGCAGACACAATGAGTGCATTGTTTCAGGTTTAACCCCCCCAAAACAAGTTAGAAATGTATTTAGTTAACTTCCTGAGGATTAGTTTGTGACTCAAGTGTCTAGTTACAGGCCTTGTTGCTGGGTGTTTTACCACGTCTTGTGTAATACGACTGAAGCCAGTTTCCTGCTGTGGCTTCTCTGGAAACATGTGAGCACACACAACACTGGATGAGCAACGCTGTGACAACTTCGGGTCATGTGTACAAATTAAACGTCTCTCCGTCTGACGTTGTGGGTTTATCAATGACTCCCATCAGCTGTCGTCTCGGTGCTGAGCTGGAATGAAAACTATTTAACCAAAAACCTGCATTCCTGATTATACAGATGCGCCACTCGGTCCACTAATCAGGCACAATGTTTGCATTCCTTCGTAAACAATTACCAGAAGGCACGTGACGACAAAACACATGAATTCTGGTTTACGCTGGTTAACGTTGCTATTGTCTCGGTTTTGTAGCATTAAACTGTCACGTTGCTACGTCGTTAAAACATACAAAACAACAACAAAACAGAAGTTGTGCGCAGCTCGCGCTAACGTCGCCTCGCCTATAGCAGCTTTGGCTAACGTGCCTTCAGCAATTTGAATAACTTTTTAAACAAATGTCAGTTGCGTCATGATAAACGACAGCGTAACCTCTAAGAAAGACCGGCAACTGTGATATAAAGAACACAACTTGTTGCATTACTTACGTTGTGAAGTCAGTCGGTGGTTAAAAATACAACTACGACGGCAAAACAAGCTAACGTTACTGCTGCTGTTGCTGCGTCATCGACGTGCGACGTTGCAAACAAGGATTCATTTCCGGGTGTCATTTTTTTTTTTTGTCCAATAATCCTGTCTTTTTCTCAAACGTTTCGCCTCAGGATGATACTATTTTTTAATAAAATGGAGTATATTTACTGGTGCGGACATATAGTGTAATTGTGAAGCATGCACATGGGAGTAGCTGGCCTTCTCAGCCGGATAACGCCTTAGGTTAAAGGGATTAAGCGACAAACCTAATTGGTTAATTTAAGGGGAAAGTATAATGGTTGAGGTTAATAATAGCCCCGTCTTTCAGTAAGACAAATGACTCCAAAGTGCAAGAAGCATGCCGTACTATGTAAACACAAATAAAAGTCCAAATGTACTCAACTAAAAGCCGATTAAGTAAGGTGGCCCTCTAGAACAATGTGCAGAATGGCCCGTGTCAGTGTCACTGTAATATTCAGAAAGCGGTACTCAAATGTTGTAGCTGGTCGAGACGGAGCTTTTAACAGCTTTACATACGTTTGCGTAGTTGAACAGTTATAACAGAAATCATACTTATACTGTAACCTTTTTATTTAAAATCTCAGACTGAAAAAGTAGCTGTTGGATAAATAACCTGGTGGAATAAAAAAAAAAAAAGCTACAATGTTTTCTTTGTGTACACATGAAATGCAATGGTGGAAAACGTGTGTGTGTGTGTGTGTGTGTGTGTGTATATATATATATAACATTCCATCATGCTTCACTACCCCACTGGTTAATTTCTCATTCAGGACATTCATTCATCTTTAAACATGCACTTTGCTACAGTTTACACCATCTGGTTGGATGCTAAACTGCATTTTTTTTTGTTGCGCTGGCTGGCACTCACTGTGTGCCGAAAAACAACAACAACAACAACATTGAATCTAATCACATCTAATCTTTGATCTTTGATCTTCTGCAGGAGAAATTTGTAATATGCAAATGTCTGCTGCAGCCCCACCCATGTCATTGAACGCGACCCGTCGTCTCACTTTGCATATCGAAAAGAGGACTTTTGCATATACCGTCCGTAGCGTCCTCGGGGGTTCGACGCTGCGTTGTGACCTATTAAGCCTCCGCTGCTCGCTTTGACGGCGTGCTGTTTTTTGGGGGGCTTTCCACATCGCTCCCTGCCAGCTGTTTACTTTCAAAATCCCAGTTTAAAAAACTGTGATCACATTAATGCTGTCGAGTCTAACGTAATTTATAATTCCCCTTTCCAAACAACATCACATTTTTATCAACGTACTGCATACCATCGTGTCTAACCGACTCCTTCCAGCCTACATCCCACGACCTGTCAGCATCACTTACGCTACACTTTAAAGCCAATTTATTTTTGACCAGGCCAAAACTGTTGACACACACACACACACACACACACACACACACACACACACACACACAGAAGGACATTTACTTTGGTTGTCAGTATCTCTCGATATACTTACACACAGTGCAGACCACACATTTAAATGAAGATAACAGATATTTATTAAAGGCGAGAGCTGGATATCCTCATGGTAAACTGCATTTACAGAGCCAAGAGTGCAGGTTAGGGTAACAAGATGCTCGAATAAACACCCCATATTAACTGTGTTGCTTCTTTAGGTAGTCCCCCCCCCCCCCCCCCTGTGTTCTCCTTCTTCTCCTAAATCCACCTCAATGTTGAGCCCATACAGAAATGGAATATATAAACTGTATATGTCTTTGGTCACTATGAACACCTACTGCGTATCCAACCCATAAATGCAGTGTGTGGTCTTTGATGAATATTAAAGAGGTTGATTTTAAAAGAACGCACGCGTCCAGTCTGAACATGCTATCTGTTGTTTTGGTTCACGATTGCTCCGCTCAGCCACTCCCCTCTCCCGGCATGGCTTTGTTTCCTGTTGAACAGACTCCTGCTGCGTATGGGAACGAGTAACTCGAGAGTAATTCTGCGGAAGCCCCCATTTTTTATTTTTGTTGGCCAATCTTCAGTCTGGCAGATGTCGTTTAGTATCTGCCTCTCGTCAGAGCGCTCGTCAGAGTGAGACTGAAGCCAACTGCAGACCCAGGCTGAGTAAGGGTTATAGAAAAAGGAGTAGAAACGGGCCCACCATCTCTAGTACTACCATGTTTTCTATCACCTGGATCAGCTGATCTGTGTGTACATTTGCTTATTGTAATGCTTTCTTAGATGCAGTTGGACTTTTTTTTTTGTTTATTGGTGTTTCGGTGCACCAGGTTAGCACAGATATCCGTTCTAAAATGCCGCTGAGGTCTTTGGCCTGATCTCTTTGCTTTTCATCTATATAGAGCCATCAATGGGTTTGTTCCATTTCCATAACAATTCTTTGAGAACACAATGCCATGAAATGTTGAACACACTTAATTGTAAATACAAATGCAACAAAAGTCACAATGAACAGCAGGCATTAAAAACAGAAGGTCTACAAAGAATATTGCAATCGAATAAATAAATGGAACAATTCAAGCGGACCGATAATCAAGCCTTTTTAGAGTGAAGAGCACCAACGGGATCTGATTGATTTTGCTCGGGAGTCTGCATTTTGTTATTAGCGAACGAAAGAAAATTAAAAGTTAATCAACCAGAGGGGGGAAAAGTGTGTTGGAATGAGAAGTGATCTACATTAAAGATAAGCTATATTGTACCTTTTGGAACATTTCTCATGGAGTAAAAACATTGTGTGACAATTTGTACCATTGAGACCACGGTTTGACGTCATCATCAAAAATATCAGGAGGTTCATTGTTCATTTGAGTTCAGTTACGTGACCTACTGCTGTTCCTCCGTCGTCGTTCGGCTACGTTACTCTGTCGTCTTCCCGAAATTTAAACACGTCAGCTGACTTCCTGCGCAATTCAGCCATTCAATTCACCGTCGTAACTGGAAATCAGTTTGATTTCTTGGCTGGATTTATTTGCAACAGTTTATGATATCACCATGGCAAAAACACAAAAAAGGCTGCTACTTTAAAAAGGAGCCACTCCCTTTCAGTTGAACACTAATTATGCCCCACGGGTTTAAGGAAGCACGATACCTGGGAACGGCAAATCCTCAACCAATGTAACATGACAAATGTGTCGTAAATAGACCCCCTTAGCATCTGAAAGCATGGCAGACTTGACAGGTTGAAATGATGAAATACAAAATGTTGTGCCACACATGTGCAGGTTGCACGCTGTAGTGCAGTGACTCGACATGTTACGCTACATTCTCTATAACACTAAACTGCTTCCCTTTCCCTCGCTGCCATGCGAGCTGGTGAGGTTCAAACGCCGGAGGAGGGCAGCTGAATTAATACAAAATGAATGAATTGACGGTGACTTTGATTTACGGGTGACAGTTTATTCATTATGATTCATACTTTTTTTTTTTTTACACTCCACGTATAGCTGAATGTTTTTGACCTGACGGTATTATCGTGAGCATGTGTGACGTACAGTCACGGCCAAAACATTCAGTTCATTGTACATCGATTATGGTTTCTGACAAAACCATAGATTTTGGTTCCTGAAGAAAGGTGGAGAGGAGAAGCTCTATTTGTGTCACTGATATGAATCATCTTACTATTAAATACATTTTTTTTTTGTATGTATTGGGGAGGACTTTGTGTAAGTCTCCCGTGAACATATCTGTTATCTACCATGATGCTTTAATAATTGTGTGAACAAATAAAAATGAATCAGTGAATTAAAAAATATGTATTTATGGTTTTTAATTCAGACTTGCGGTGACGCATGAACTTTTCAAAACTTCCAGCCGATGTAATATTTTCCCTGTCAGTGGAAACATTTCCTTATCTTCCTCCCCGTTTCAATTCATAAATCCTTTTTTTTTTTTTTCGCATTTCACTGAAATGGACAATAATTGGAAGGTCGGCAAACAATACCGTTATGAGGACGCAATAAGGTTGTTTTTATGAATTCCTGATGGAGAAATGTGCAATACTGAAGCGGATATTTGTCCCGCGGTAGAATAGAGGCGATAAAAGGCGGAACTGGCTTCTCTTGATTATTCATGGTGGTGATATATGTGAGAGAGAGAGAGAGAGAGAGAGAGAGAGAGAGAGAGAGAGAGAGAGAGAGAGAGAGAGAGCTGGGACTTTGGAGACAGGAACAATGGTCGCTGCCATGAAACACGAGATAACAGCGAGGGAGGGAGTCTTTCACAATGGCTGCTAATTGGCTTGCACACGCCCAGAGGACCTGCCCTTAAAAGACCCTGTGTTCTGCTGCTTTGCAAGTGTTTCAGCCATTCATGCTTTCGATTGTACATGAACACAGACAAAAATCCTGTGTCATGTTTTAGAGTTTGAAAATGTGGCAATGCTGAGATTTTGCTGAGTTTTGGTGTGTGTGTTGTTGTTGTTTTTTTTTTATCACTTCGAAAAAATATGAACCCAAAAATGCGATCCCTTTTGATTTCCCTCAGGTATCTACTATAAAGCAAAGAATCTCCGTCTGTCCGTTGGTATGTCCTTCGCATAATTATTCAATTTTACTTCACGCTCGGCGGGGTGCAGACTATTGCTGGGGGCCCCGAGACGGCGCTTTGGTGAGATTTGGTGCAGACACCCGACACGTTCGATATCAAACTTTTGAATAAACAAGCACACTGCACTCTAATCAGCTGCAGGGGAGGAGCTTCAGGGCTTCAGGGCTATGCAGACCGAGTCCACCGTGTCGCACACAAGCGGGCCGACATCACACATTACAACTAAACTCCTTTCTCTAGTAGTATACAGTTGATTTGCATATTTCTTAAGTGCTTTTTGGGCCCTTTGTGAGTTATTTCGGGGTGCTATAACTTAGATAAGTAACGTAATTCAATATTTTTCACATCCAAACATCATAATACATCTATAACTGTTGGGGGCCCTCAGGCTCAGGTTGCCTACCTTAAAAGTAAAGTCTGCCTCTGGAGTTGTTTTTCCTTCACCAGCGTTTCTGACCATGAACAGCAGTGACTCGTGTGTGTGTGTGTGTGTGTGTGTGTGTGTGTGTGTGTGTGTGTGTGTGTGTGTGTGTGTGTGTGTGACAGAACTATGTCGTCAGTGTATTGCTGAGGGCCCAAGCAATCGCAAACCTTTTTGTTCGAGTGCGGTTCTTTTTTTTTTTTGAGGAAGCTGAGAGCAGCCAACACCACAGGCCACAAAGGACACGTTTTGAACAGACACTGCACCGGTGTTGTTATGAAATTCAGAGTGCGTTTCACTTTTCAACATTTAAATGCACGCGTAATTATGACACACCAGGAGCCAAAGACATTCACGGCTTCATATCTGCACTCGCTTTTTTGAAAAATGAAAAAAAAAAGAAGATGTTCAACCAAAGAGAAATACTGCTCGAAGTCCAAATATCTCCAAAAAAAAAAAAAAAAAGGTAAAGGAATATTTTTTAAATGAGAATCCAGTCATTATTGAATCACCCCCTCATGTTAGTTGAAAAGACATTTGAAGTTTGCCGGATGATGAAACACAGTTTTCATAAATCTCAGCGTTTTCCCCCAAACTACGGTACATTTCACTGCACAAAAATACAGTTTTTACCATTAAAAAAAAAACCACACATGTTTTGTTATAACTCAAGTATTAAAAGGTCAATAGTCTACAAGACATAATAATATAAAGCTTTGACTCTCTGGACCTATATTAAAATCTTTTTGCACAAGCTATTTATTTTATTGTTTAATGAAATTAGACATTTACTTTTGCCTCACAGGATTTAACTTCTCTCAAAACATAAATCGCTGACCTACTTCTGTTACCTAGACAACCTACCGGCTCATTACAAAACCCAACTGTGAGAATGATTTGACCGCTTAATCTTGAGCGGTGTGTCTAGCCAATGAAGGTCGGCCAATTGCACACTCGCGGAGTCACGATTTTTGCGTTTTTTTTTTTTTCAGCCCGGCGTTGCGCATCACCCAAACGTCCATTCTTAACAGTAACAGAAATGAGCCGTGTCTGGGTGCGGAGCGCAAGACTGGACAAGTGCACACCCACACCCGCTGAGTGAATCATGACGTCTGTCTCAGAGATCCACGAACGCGCCAGATAGCCCCCGGGCGCCTGAAGCTCCAGTTGTGACGCATCGACTTCCGTCAGATACCAGGCGAATGGCAACAGTCATTATACTCGCTGCCTGCAGGGAGATGATACTGAGCTGAGAAAGTCTAGGATTCAACGCGGAAAACTTTGAAACAAGACCAATTGAGGTCTTGTTGACGACCATCTCATATGACAGGGGGATGAGGAAAGACGAGAATGATAAGGAAGGACTGATAAGAGGGGGGGAGGGGGGGAAGAGGGTGTGTCTCCAAAACCGCACATCATATATCATTACGCTGTTATTGAAGTCTTTCCAAGGCATTTTCCCCAAATGTCGGCCATGCGACATTATCCTTTTGGGGGTGACCGTGGCTAAGCGGAGAGCAGGGCCGCCTTTCAATCAGAGGGCCGGCGGGTCGATTCCCCGGCTCCTGCTCCACTAGTCTCACGTCAATGTGTCCTTGAGCAATGTGTCCTCAATGAATGTTTACCATTCATTCATTCACAACGTGGCGATCGATTCGTTTTAGCCTATGTAAAGTCCGGTCCGTGTCAATGTGTCCTTGGGTAAGGCACTTAACCCCGAATTGCTCCCAGAAGGCTGTGCCGTCAGCGTGTGAATGGGTGTGAATGGGTGTGAATGGTTGACTGGCCCCTGATGGATGGTGGTACCTTCCTGCCGTCGGCGTATGAATGGGTGTGAATGGGTTGAATAACACGGAGGGGTTAAAGCACTTTGAGTGGTCGGAAGACTATAGAAAGACCCGACACGGGGCCATTACCGGCCATTACCGGTACACGGGCCTGTTTCTTATCGTTGCATTAGGACCAGGTAATTACATAGTTACATGTAACCTCATTGTAAAAAAGACATGACTCAAATGCTGCTTATAAAGTGAATAGTGCCCATCTTTCTTTTTTTTTTTTTTGCATGCATAAACTGGCAGGTATGTGTCGTGTTCTTCTTCATTTTTTATATTGGACATTTTTGAGTGAGAAACGTAAAAATTCTGCCTTCATTTCTTCTTAAATTGAATATCCCACACCTTTGATAATCATATCAGTTTTCTCCTCTTAGGGTGTTTTGTTTATATATTGTTTATAGGATGTTTTGGCTCATCAACAGTGTATTTGGCATGTACTTTTATTTTGTAACGCTTTAAACTGAAGCGTTGATGTGTGATCAGTGATATTTTTTAAGAACCTGATGTTATCTTTCTGTTGTATCCTCTATAAAAAAAAAACCACCTAATTAACTTCCCGAACAACTGGATTTTGAACTGGACAAGTGTTTGTGTATCAGGAAAAGGGGGGGAGGGGGGGGGGGGGGGGGGGGGGGAGGCGTGAGAACGTGCCTCAAAGAAAGAAGGTGTGTCCACAGGTGTGTGTGTGTGTGTGTGTTTGTGTTGCCAGCCATTGTCGTAGTGATGTCACACCTACCTGCCGCTGTCTATAAAAAGCAAACGTGTGATTCATCTGCTCCATTATCAGACAAATAGTTCCGGCTCGCCGACACTCAAGTCAACTTCAGTTCCACGGCTGCGTTACAACTTTCCGGTTTGAAGATGAGGACTCTTCTTTTTGGGGTTATTCTCGGACTCCTTGCCGTTGTCCACTCAACTCCTCTCAATAGTAAGTGAGACTCTCTCATTTGTTCTTAAACGCTTAAACCAACACTTTTGTGTTTTAGCTGAGTATGTGTGATATTACGAGCCATGTGGTTTAGTCTCGTAGGATTAAAGGAAAAAGATCTGCTTACAATCACTGATAGGATTCTCGGGCTACATTACGTTCTTTCACATCAGGACCAGGGGGGCCGTAGTCATGGTATTTATATCTGACAAACGCAGTAATACTTCCACACAGACTGTCTGAAATGTCCTTATTCTTACCCCGTGAGTCAGCGCATTCCCCTCCCTGCCCGAGATGCTCTTCGTGTTTCAGGCCGAACTCTTTCTGCAGGGAATGTCAGGGTACTGTTTCATCGTCGGTGCCACGGGTTTCACTGGCGACCTCCAGCTTACACACACACACACACACACACACACACACACAGAGAGATCTTTGTAGAAATGTTCCGAGCCGCTCCAGGAGGTGCATTAATGCGAGCGCCTTGGAGTAAGGTGAAACCAAAAAAAAAAGATCAGCGAAATAGCTGCCACACCAGTTTGGGCAAAAAACGGGTAACTTCATAGGGAACGCCGGAGCGGAACATGACTCTTTTTAGTCATTCATTCTCATTCACCCTTTCTCATTTTTTTATTACTTAAATTTTTTTCAAGGCAGCAGTTTGTTGCGTATTATGGCCGGACGTTTGGAGAAGCACTTGGATGATATACTTAAGTAACAGTACCAACAACAACATGTGAAATACTCCATTACAAGCACAAGTCAAGTATTATCAGCAAAATCAAAAGTCCTTGTTCTGCAGAAACGGTGACTAGTAATATTATACATTGTATAATTGTATTGTTAAACCTGTAGCATTGCACTGGTGTAGCTGGTGAAGGTGTCGCTGGTGTTACTTTGCATGTATAATGAGTTTAGGCCAGTGGTTCCAAAGGTTTGGTGAGTCAGGACCCTCAAAGAGGTCACAAGATTAATCTGAGGTGTCATGGAGTGATTAATGCATCATAAAAGAAAAAGTACTGCCACACAAATTCTGCATTTATTTTTTTATTACTACTCTCCAATCTTCGCTTTTTAAAAACTTGGATCATTTTTCTTCTTCGAGGGTCCTGAAAAAGGAATTCAAATCTAAACCATCTGAGATGTTTTTGAATCTCATTGACACTTTGTGGAAACCGCTGGTTTATTCTGTATTGTATTTTTGCAAGATTGTGAAATTCTTTTTAATGTAAAATCCTATTCTGAAAAAAAAGCAAGTCGGAGCTAAAGCTGTCAGGCAAGAGTAGTGCAGAAAGAGTAGAAACAAAAGTAAAGTAGAACCTGAAGACAAAGACGCTAAATGGTAAATATGTTCAATCCATTGTGGGTTATGGTATGCTATGATAATAAGCAATACATATTTGCATTTAATAAGAACATTGCCTTTCCGCCTCCCTACTGGCACAGAACCCCAATAATGGCGTCTTTCCAACTGAAACAGTCACGGCTTACTCTGTTGCACTGGGTGTGTCAAAAGAGTGGTAGGCTCACGTTAAACTAGTGCTTTGATGAGGCGGCCTGACTTTTGTTTGTCGATTAGTCACCCAGGGTTAATCATTTCTGCCTCCCACCACACCTCACGAAAGAAGAGCGCAGCACAAGTTTACACAAGACTTAAAGCCCTGGTAACTTTCCTTTCCTCCGCTCGTGTCGGGGCTGGTATTCGCAAAACACTTGACGTGACCTGTGGATGTTTTTCTTTTCTTTTCTTTTTTTCCTCCTCGTCCTAGCTGTGACCCCGATCTACGCCAAAGCTGAGGATGAAGTCTTCAGAGAGGCCGTGACGGACGGCTTCCTGGTCGAAAACTTTTTAGGCGCTTCAAGCGCGCCCGAATTGCCCGAAATGAACACGGCCGTTCAGGCGTCCCAGCAGCCGACCTCTGACCCCAAAGAGAGCGACGCGATCGAGGGCAGCGGGTGGGAGGCCGCCGCATCCCTCCCGTTCGCAACCACAACTGTTCCACATGCTCTGAGCTCCGCCACTGACGACTCCGGTTCAGGTTCATCCGCCACCCAAAGCCCTCAGTCTAGCGCGACCTCAGCGCCGAATGAAGCCCAGTCAACCGGCACCCCGGACCACATCTCGGCCTCTCAAACCACCGACCCCGCTGTCTCCACCTCTGACCTCCCGAGCATCCAGAGCTCTGACTCAGGGTCCGGAGATGAAACAACCGACAAGGACGTACCCACTATGAGCTCCGGTATGACCTCCGACTCCAACGCAGAAACTAGCACCGCGTCATCAACCTCCGCTTCGATCAGACGAGGGGTTCCAAAACTGTTCAGGGGAAGCGAAGGATCAGGGGAAGAACCCCGATTAACAGTGGAGGTCAATGAAACGCTAATAACTGCTGTAAAGGAGGAAAAAACGCTCAATAGTGGTAAATATCCAAAACAGTACCTGCCCCAATAGTGATGCAGACCATTACTTTTAGAACAGCTTTTTTTCATCTGTTTTTCTGTTCTTACTTCCAGAACCAAACAAAGGAAAAGTACAGGACATTAAGCCGGCACCCTCCAAAGCAGGCGGTACACCAGGTGAGCCCAGAAACAAATGCTTATAATAAAGCGGATTTTCTGGCTTAAGAGAGTCCAATTCCTTTACTAACTTCTACTCTCGCCTCATATCTCCAGGATGGATGATCATCGTTGGTTTTATTGTCGGTCTTGCAGCACTGGTAATGCTCTTCGTCGCCATCGCCACAAGAGACAAGTAAGAGTTTAAAATCAGACATAGAAGAACAATATTTGTTGTAATTACAACTATTTTTGAGCATAGAATTAAATTCTCACTGTTTTTGTTGGCGCAGGTGGAATGGACCGAGCCGGGCGTCCCAAAGCGTTGCCAAATCGAACTCCGCGAACCAGCAGAAGGAGCTGGAGATGGAGACGTTCGTGCACAAAGACAATCCCAAGGAGAACGGACACGCGTCCGAGTACACGGTCATCCCCCTGGAAGACCTTTCGGAGAAACGTTCGTCGTACTGAGGTTCAGCCACATGACCCTCTGGAGACTCGGTCACGGAACCACAAGGAGCAGATTTGATCAGAACAAAACCTGACGGGGCTGTTGAGCAAAAAGGTTTCTGTGGACTTTCACAGCTCTGAGCCCAGTCCCCCAAAACTCTTATCTTTACATTTGAAACAACAATATTCTGGTTGATGCTTCGTCGTATTAACTGTAAATTCCAAACCGGTCGGGTAAGTTCCACAAATGCCCTTTATTTCAAGTCTTTACTGTGTTTTTTTGTTGTTGTTGTAAATATTGTTTTAGAGTTCTGTTAATGGATGGACACGAGGAAAAATTATGCGTCCAGCATGGTGAATTTTTTTCTTTTTTTTTTGGTAAAGTGTCCTTACCATTAATATTATTTCAAATCCCTTTTGCAATAAAGTGATGCGTTGTGGATTGTAACTTATATTAAGCCGTTCTGTTGTTTTCCCCTACGTTTTTAATAAAGAAGCTCCGCCTACTGAACAGCTAACTCGTTTGCTTCTCTTGACAACCAACACGGCGCTTAACGCGCACATACAAATGAGAAATAAACACAACGGAAGCTCATCAATAAACATTTATTTGTTCCCATTAATATTTACACGCACGTATTAAAACATTTACACACGTTTGCGTCCACTCGCCCGACAAATGCTGTGTGCGTTGCTCTGTTTGTAGTGTGTTTAGTGCATTCAAATCCTGCATCTGCATTGAACGTCGACACCCAAGGGAAATATACATTGTTGAATACATTCTGGGACCAATATGTGCATAGAATCCAAAAAAAAGTAAGATAGAAAATATATGTTCTATTATCTGAAGATTGTACAATTTCACGTGTTGATAGAAAACACTTCCTGTTTAGATCCGAGGCCCAATAAGAAATGCAATAGATGGGAAAGTGATGTTCCGAATGAATAGATGACGGGGTTGTTGACGTGAATCAGCGTGTGCTGTTAATCACTGAGGAAGGCTGTCACAGCATGTAGACATACTGTAGCTGCCAACACCAATGTTCCACATACAAAAAAAAAAAAAAAACACAACCCTAATGTGCTCATAACCCTTAAATAATCAATAACAACAATCACTAATTAAAGAAGTAAGAAATATTGGGCTTTGTTTTTTTTTTTCTCCCTGAGACATTCGGAGCTCAGTAGTTTCTTTTAAAAACAGATAAATCAAAATGCATTATTTGTAAATAAATAGTCCTAAATTCACGACCTACCGGGGCGACTAGTGGCCCATACAAGGAACATTGACACACTAACATTGTCGCATATATATATATATATATATATATATATATAGTTATAGAAACTTTTAGCATAGCAAAAACAATCCTGATAGATGACATAAAATGTCTATACGTTTGATTTATACACTTTATCTAAAGAGAGTATATACACAAAGTGCAAGGAGGCACTTCAAACATGATTATATAAGCTGTCGCTTATATATAAAAAAAAAAAGGACGAATAAATAATCCCGTTTTTTTTTCACCTTGGTTTGAACAGAGTTGCTACACTGAGTTAAACTCAAAAAAACACACACACACACATGTACGCATTCAGCCGACGCCCGAGGACCTTGTTGTCACGGCCTCGGATTTGAGCGAGCGCTTCGGAGGCAGAATGTAATGTGCACTAGCTAAACTCCACCACAGCTAATCCCAGTTTGCTGTTTGTTTTTAAATCTGTAAAATCTCCAAGTGAGACCTAAGTGATGTGTTGAGAGGGGAAGCCAGACCGTCTCCGCTGTGAGTGTAGTACAGCTGGGGGGGGCGTGGAGGAGCTTTTCTTCTTTCTACAACACGTCTCTCACTCCCAACTCAGTCTACCAAAAAAAAAATTAAATAAAAAAAAATCTGAGTCCCAGTATTCCGTTGAAATGAATCGTTCTAACAGAAATGTGTTAGTCGTCACACTGACTGCACTCTGCAGTTGACATCGTCAAGGCAAGGTTGTCATGTAAGCAAAAGAAATAAAAACAGTTTGATAAATAAAAAGCACGGAGCAAGTGCACCCGGGGGCCGGCTGAGAGGTTGAGAGACGCCATCTTTGTTTCCTTCTCGTTTTGAACCTTCAACTTTCTTTCCTTGTTAATCTTTCTCTTGCTCTCAGAAGACAAAACACACACACACACACACACACACACACACACACACACACACACACACACACAAATATTCACATTCCAGCACACAGGCAAACCTTTTGACTGCAAACAGAAACTCAGTGCATCGCTCGCACGCAGAGCATGTATACAAAAAGTAATAAATCAACGAATAAATAGCCGTGAGGGCGCCCGTCACGTACTCTATTTCCTGCTTTAAAGCTCTCTGCAACACATCCTGTACTGTTTTGTTGCCACTTTTAGAGGTCACCCCCCCCCCCCCTCCTTTTCTGCTCTTATGGTCTTAGCCCTAAGCTTTGCTTCTTAGGCTTGGCCATGTGTGTGACATCACTGTGTAATCCCATAAGTCAAACAGTCAAAAGGTAACATACATCACGATGCCACACGGAGCACTGTGTCGTTCTGTTCGTGTTCCGTTTTTTTTTTTTCTCATGAAGCCAAGTTTTTTTTTTTGCGTTATTTCGAGTTTCTGGACATTTCATGAGAAGACAAGAGAGAGAGAGAGAGAGAGAGAGAGAGTCTCAGAATACACAAATACACAATGAATAATAACCATCTGAGCTGTATCAGCAACAGTCTCAGAGTCATTTACACCAAAAAAAAAAAAACCCAAAAAAACGTGATGTTGCACGAGGTCGAAGAAGTCTTTTTTCGTTGACGGGACAAGAAGCTTGCAGCAGCACCGAGTAAGGCCCCCCGAGTGCAGTCAACCGCATGATGTATTCATCCGTACAAAGCGCTCCAAATGCACCAGTTCATTTCGGTTTGTGTCTCAGGTGCGAACGCGAAAAGATCTAACGCAAGTTGGGCGAGTCATCTGTAGTACGCTCCAGTAGCTCCCGGGACGGGTCAACTGAAAGGAAGAAAAAAAGGGACTGGCCGACTGTTGGTTCTCGTGGTGCAGTTGACTCTGCTTGCTTTCGCTCTGTTTTGCTCCTTCTGTTTTCTATGTTTTTTTATTTTTTATTTCTATTTTTTTTTTTTTTTTTTTGCTGATTTCTACAGTCGTGTCGGCAGAAAGTTAAAGCTGTCGGAACTCAGGGTAAGGCGCAGCAACATCTGGATCTGCTTTACTCGCATTTCCACGGTCCCTCCTCAACAAGAGAGAACCCTGAAGTGTTGCCAATTTTGCCATTGGTGACCTGCAAGCAATTATCAAGAACATCTAACTGTAGGGGGGCGGGGGGGGGGGGGGGGGGGGGCAAGGCACCGTCATTTACAAACCGGCAACCGGTTGGGAGCAGAGAAGCCATTGAGTCTTTACATTCAGGCCATTGACCTCGGGGGGCTGAATTACTGTTCCAAAAATCCCCCCAGCATTGAAGCACATGTCATCTCATACAATGATACAGTGATGCTGTTTACACGTCAATGTGGTTCGTCAAATACAAACAGTATACGAAAATATGAATACTCATAGTTTCTTTAGAGTCGGCCATGTATTGTATGGATTCTCTGCCCAACCGAATTACAACAATCGGTCATCGAAGTAATCGGCATGCAAAAGTTGCATCATACAGACAATGACATATCAACAAAAGTCTACCGTATGAGTGAAATTCTGTAAAAATAAATAAATAAATTGAATAGGCATTTCATAAATGTATGCATCACTCTGGATGAAACATGGTGAAACAGCAGTCTTTATGTATACCACTGGCTACGAAAAAAGAAAAGAAAAGAAAAGATGGCCAATGATTGAGTGTAATTTGGTCAGGGCTGCCATAAATACATGTCCACTTAACAGTTTCTTAATAAAATCAAAACATACAACATCAAAAATACAACTTAAATGTAATTGTGTACAAGACAACGCATTAGAATGGTTGATGCTTCAAATTTAACGCTTACATTTTTGGGTTTTAATGAAAGTCAAACAGAGTTTTTCCAAGATGATAAAAATCAAAACTATAATATATATATATATATAAAAAAAACAAAAAAAAAAACATACTTTTGCTTTTGTTGAACCTGGTACCACAAAAACTGCTTTTTCATATGAGTAAAACAGGCGAATAAATAAATATAGAAATATTTATTTAGCGTTTTTTTCACCACTTTTTAATAACTGAGATTAAAAATGTGACCTTTTCTATTCTCTCTCACACACACACACACACACACACACACACACACACACACACACACACACACACACACAGAAATACACCGATACAAGAAGTCACATAGAAAAGAAAACACAAGACACAAGACACACACAGCACTGGGGAGCACTCTCTACATACACGTCTCTATGTCCGTTAACGTGAAATGTACCTTGCAGTCGTCTATCGAGATTGAGTTGTGGTGAGCGTATACAGTCTGGTTGCTGTTGTTTTCATAGAAGGATTGTGTCTTTGCCATCTCAAACTCCTCCATCCGGGCCTGCTGGTCGAAGGAGTCCAGCTCGTGCTTGGACAGGTGGTACACGATGCCCGCCCCGTAGGAGTCCCCGACCACGTTGACGGAGGTACGGAAGCGATCCCTGCGTGTCGAGGAGGAGAGTAGGTGCGAAAGATGCGGTACAGTTAATAGGTAGTGTGGTAGTGTCTGTAGTCTGTATCTGATTTTGACGGTGGTTTATCTCTGCCAGCCCAGGGAAATTTTTTTTGTCATTGTACGATTCCGCAAACCAAAGATACCGTTGAACGTGGACGAGGGCTCTTTAATTTATTCGTGATAAAATATAGTCAATGGAACGTTACTTAAACGTTTTCTGATTCTGTTTGCTTGATTTACAGAACATCATTTTACAGCACAAACACTTCCAGATAGAATAATATTATTATTATTTAACGATAGCAAGTTTTGTCTTTAGAGATTTTTAGGGCATTATCTATAATAATAATAATAATAATAATGGTCCAAGAAGGGGAAAAAAAACAGCATAATATGTTCAATCATCCTGAATGGGACACTGCTTTTTGTGAATAAGTCGCCCTGCCTCAGCTCTTGCATGCATACCCGTCTGTCTGGCTGGTGCAATGAGTATCACACTATGGGCAAATTTCACTTGTAATTTTATTATAGGCCTACTGTAGAAGATGCATAGCCCAGGTATAATAACATAAAGATAAAATCACTACTGACACAGTGTTAAATGCTCAAAGAAATAATAAATATAAAGAGGAATAGGTAGCACCACCAGACGATACACAACGCCAACATTGTTTCAACGTAGACCGTGATTTGCAGAAATGTACAATGGTAAAACAAACACAGGACTTTCAACCGGCAGACCCGTGTTCGTGTCCCACGGCGTTGTTGAATTATTTTGAAGCTACGTTAGTGATGTGTCAAATTATCCGTGCTTCTGTTGCCTTGTTTGTGTTTTACTTAGTTTATGGACTTACTTCAAGCCCAACCATGATGTTTTTGCTTAAACTAACTAAGTGGTTTCGTGTTCTTGTTTGAATTCACGAACATTAGCCGCGTGTTTACTGTGACAGCAGTGGTATGAGAACGTGTTGTCTATATTAGAGAGAAGATTTGAGGCGTCCGAAGGATTGTTGGGAACATTTGAGACAATATGGTGGGCAGAGTTATGCTTTGAAGCTGTTATTTGCTGAGCATGATTTCTTATTTTCTCCGATTTCTTAGTTTTGTTGAAATGACGGCACATTCTAAAGAAATAAATGATTGATTTGGTCTCATCCAGGGATTTTTGAGAGGGGGGGGGGGGGGGGGGGGGGGTATACGGATTGGAAGTGCCTTCGTGGTTACAATAAAAAGCATTTGTGCTGACGGTGAACTCACAGCAGCCAGTCGACAGCGACCAGGAGGCTGATGTCCTGGGTGGGCAGCCCCACCGCCGTGAGGATCAGAAGCATGGTCACAAGTCCAGCGCTGGGGATGCTGGCTGCTCCAACGCTGGCCAGGGTGGCTGTCATACTAAAAAGGGAAGCAAATTCAACTCTCAGCAGGAGGACAGAAGGCACTGCCGCCAAACCCTTTTAACATGCAGGCACTGTATTTCTAATAAAAAAAAAAACGGTACGACGGCATTTGAAATGACTCACCCGACTCTAGGAGGTGTATGAGTAATACAGTGCCTGACCATAATTAAGACAATCATCTTAAAAAATGAAACATGTCATGTGAAACATATCCACAACGGTATAATTTGAGATATGATCTTCATTCGTTGGCTCAGGCGGATTTAAAAAAAAGGACGAATTTGGCTAATTTACTGCCATAAATGTGACCTTGCAAAATGTGCTGCGGCGTCAGCAATCTGGAGCCGCAATTCTCACCTGACGGTAATAATCTGGCCCCAGTCGAGGTTGATCCCGTTCATCTGAGCGATGAAGATGGCAGCCACAGCCTCGTAGAGCGCCGTGCCGTCCATGTTGATGGTGGCGCCGACGGGGAGGACAAAGCGGGTGACCCTCTTGTCGATGCCCAGGTTCTCCTCCAAGCATCGGAACGTGACGGGCAAAGTACCGGCACTGCGGCGAATGAAACAGGGGAAAGAAAATGTTACGGAGAGTCACCGACGGCATTTGCAGTCGGGCTCTGTTTGCAAACTCTGCACCCAATTTGGCAGAAAATAAAAGAACTTCACAGCAAATCATAGAGTGTCTGTTGAGAATTAATCAGTTGCACTTGACGATGCACTAGTTTTTAAACTTAATTACGCTGTTCTTCTTTTCATACGGACATAAAATCCATTCTGAACAATGGTAATTTATTAATTGTTAATTTGTCAAATAAAACAGACTAATATAGGCTAAGGCCGTCATGACTTTCACTTCACCAAAGAAGCAAGAAGTTATTAAAGTTTGAGTTCACTTTGCGGCTGAATCTCATAGAGAAAACAAGCAGTTGTGGCTCAGCAGTTGTTGTGTATGTATTTGCCTTATAATTAACAAAGTGTTTCTGGCACATGGCGGACAGCAATGCGGGCCAGAACTCGACAGTACCCAGCTCACCTCAGGAGGGGAAAGAGCGGCATCCGTGTCATTAATAAAACATCTGTTCAGGGAAGTGAGAAGCCGATGATGGCAAGACTACTTCACAGTTACCATTTGACGTAAAGCTTGCATCCGTTATTTACCATATGGCCATGGAGGAAAAGGGGAAATGTTAATAT
The DNA here is from genome assembly GCF_023349555.1 of Cebidichthys violaceus. Taxonomy (NCBI): domain Eukaryota; kingdom Metazoa; phylum Chordata; class Actinopteri; order Perciformes; family Stichaeidae; genus Cebidichthys; species Cebidichthys violaceus. The sequence goes on along the minus strand of NW_027176484.1, from coordinate 408,895 downwards.
TTCTAAAAAAAAAACAAAAAACATGCAGCACACTGTAGAGGCGCTGAGCTCACGACGGTCAGAATTACTCCCGAGAATGACAAACGGGAACAGGAATCCCTCATACCTGGACGCTGTCCCGAGCGCCGTGACCCAAGCTTGGAATATCCCCATGAAGAAGGTGAAGGGGTTTTCTTTTACTATCACAAAATATATCAGCGGAAGGAAGATGCCTCCGTGGATGATCAGGCCCACTATCACAGTGACCATGTACATCCCCAGCTGCCTCGCGACCACCTCCAAGTCCGCAATGGAGATGATCTTTCCACAGATGAGGCAGGCGATACCGAAAGGGGAGTACCTTAAGAGAGACGCGCAAGGTGTTCGTCAGCAGGATTAACATTTTTGATGTTGCATCTGCAGCCGTATTTAAAGTGCTTTGAATACATTGAGGAGGAGTGGATTTTGTCAGTACAGACAGGCACTTACCACATAATCGCGCCGACGAGCCTCATAACGATCTCATTGAGGACGTTGAAGAACTCCAACATCAGCTTGGCCTTTTCCCCCATTTTGCCCATAATTACTCCAAAGGCGACAAAGAATCCAATCAAACCTGTACAAACACATACATGTTGTGTTACTCTTTGATAAACTCGTCTTGGAGGAAATGAAATCATGGCAGAGAGAGGGAAATGTATCTTGGTGTGTGCAGTAATACGAAAGAAATGCGATAAGTAAAAGAATTTCGGCGTTGATAGGCGTTGAAAAGGACAATAAAATTAATTGTTACACTTGCCGAGGAGGTTTTGTTCAGTTGCAGGTGGGTGTTATCTTACTGTCTTCTCTAGTTATCATGCACTTGAAAATGAAAAAAGAACTTGGTGGTTTTCAGCTCTGCAGTGGGCGTGTTTTCAGACTTTTCACCTACCTAGGACGTTCATCCCTCCCTTGAACTGGAGCGACCTTTTAACTGTGAACTGCGGGGGCGCTTTGGTTCTGTTAGTGGGCACTTGTACTTTGGTGGTTACTGTTTGGATCTGGACAAAAGAAGCAGAGAGAAAAAGAACAACAAAAAAAAAAAGAGCTGGAGCACAAGTGACATATGAATCAGATGTGATGTGGTGGGAGCAATCTCTCTGCGAGACTCCTACCTGCTGAAAGCAGGCCTGCACCAAGTTCTCCGGGAAAAGATTTCGGATGAGATCGAAGAAGGCGTCCACGCTCGACACGTCGTCGTTCTTCTTTCCCTGCCCGAGGTTAGCCTTCAGCTTGGGGTTGCCGGGATGGATGAGCAGCACCAGGATCACTCCCAGGACGGCTGCGATCACCGTCGTCGACATGTAGTACACCATGGCCCTGGTGCCTAGGCGGCCGCTGGATTTGGCATCCAAACCCGCTAGTCCTGTTGGCATAGTATGTTTTAGAAGAAAATCAAGGTTATCAGGTAGTGATGAAGTAAGACTTTCATGCACTTTTGCTCCAAAATAGAAAGCTGCAATATTCTGCATTATTTTCAAAATTTTAAAATCCCACTGGAGCCAAAACCAAAACTGATTATATTGGAAATATCTGAGGCATTTAGTAAATTGACTGCTTCTCAACTACAGGTTATGCTCTAATAGTATAAAAAAAAAATCTAATTCTGGTAAAATGCTGAAGTCTGAAGTCCCTCCAGTGAAGCTGTGGATCACAGACTGACACACTACACCTACGGAGGATTAGATTTATTTATTTTTTCCAACAACACACAAACCCTAATCACAAGTAGTGCGGCAGATGGGTGACGCAACAGTTTTTATTCCTCCTTTTCTGTTTTCTTTTTCCTTTCTCTTTCTCTCTCTCTCTCTCTCTGTTTTTTTTCTATGTCATCATCTCATCTTCAACCTCTTATCCGGGATCGGGTCTCGGGGGGCAACAGCTCCAGCAGGTGGACCCCAAACTTCCCTTTCCCGGTGCCACATCAGCCAGCTCTGACTGGGGGGGATCCCGAGGTGCTCCCAGGACCAGTTTGGAGATATAGTCCCTCCACCTGGTCCCGGGCCTCCCTCGGGGTCTCCTCCCAGCCGGTCGTGCCTGGAACACCTCCCTAAGGGAGGCACCCAGGTGTCATCCTCACCAGATGCCCGAAACCACCTCGACTGGCTCCTTTCCACTCAAAGGAGCAGCGGCTCTACTCCAAGTCCCTCACGGACGACCAAACTTCTCACCCTATCTCTGAGGGAGACGCCCGCCACCCTCCTGAGGAAACCCATTTCGGCCGCTTGTACCCGTGATCTAGTTCTTTGGGTCATGACCCAGTTCACATGACCATAGGTGAGGGTTTTTCCTATTTCATTTAGTTAAAAAAGTAGCTCCCTATTATATACAAATGCAACATGTTCAGCACAAATGCTTAACAATATTTGAAACTCAAACATTACCATTAATTTGATCAGCTCCCTTCAAGAAACAGCTGCTTCCAGTCAGACCAGCTTGCAGCATTTGAACTGTGAAGCCTCCACCTCCACACATAAGGCCTACCTCGTATAAATAAGTGTTGATTTGGTGACTCTTCTCGCTGCGAGAACATATTTTGCAAATATATTGGAAAAACTAATTCTGTACCCAACAAAAATTCACATGGCTTGCTTCCAGAGAGAGATGACTCAATCGGAGAGTCTGCTCGAGTACACAAGAAGAACATTTCTACACTTTAATTTCACATTTGTACGGACAATAGGACTAATCTATTGAATTTGTTTTCCAGTTTGACAGCAAGCGATTGTAATACCGTTTCTCGACTTTGTCAACTGTCTCAACTTCTGGAACGGCACATAATGAATAACTGCGGAATGCGACACATGAATTGTTCACTGAGGGTAATTGAGTTCGTAAAGGAAGGCTTTGCTGGAGACTTAATGTTGAAAATGTGTGCGTGTGCACACTGTAGCCTACTGTGGACAATATGTTCGAAATATCACATATGCATCATTGTTAAAACAAACAAAAGTTTGTAAAGCAAAGTTGTACTATGTATTATAAGCGAGTTGACGTGTGACCACAGGTATTTTCAACAAAAAACATATTACAAATACATTTTTTAAAAAACAGGTCTACTGTGATCTAGACGTACATGAACAGCACTGGACGTCATAATCAAAAGAACAAACGCACATAATAAACTAAATGTTCAAATGAAGGACAACCATGTGCTCTTTAATTTCTAAAGATGTGCATTTCAAAAGAGAATGTTGCCAACACAGTATACCGGCAACAAAACGTACTATGTCTAAATACTGTATATCAATAGATTTTGTCAACCGAGTCACTTGAAAATGTGTTAGCATTGTACATGTCTAAAAAACCACGGATACGTTAAAAATGTCTATGTGTCTTCACAACAAAAAACAACTACATAATACACCATGCAGCCATGCGGTTAACATTGTGAAACAAGTTGTTATGTTTAGGCAACAAAACTACTAAAAAAAGATCATGGTTTGTGTTAAATTAATAAGATAACAATGTAGCGTAACAACTCAACTAGCGAAAATTTAATTACAACCGCCATTATCAGATTTTCTTCGTAAAAAAGCGTAAAGTCAGCGCAGACTTCTAGGCGGAGGTCTCAGGAGAGAGTCCACCCTTAGAGGGCTTTCTTACAGCCTACTTGATATTATCTAACTTTCAAACATACTCTGTCTCTTGCGCTGTGCGTGATTCTTTGTGCTACGTCAGTTGCTGTGACCGAATACAGAAACAAAAGACATTCAACGTATCCATGGTTTGTAGAAACATACATTGCCAACATTTTTTTCCTGGCGACTGGATTGATTTGGTCTGAGTTTTGTCTTTTGAAGCTGTATGATGTTCATGTTCTCACTAAATATATTTTTTAAGTGAGAGAAAATGCCTCTCGTCCTCCAAACAGGTCTTGTTTATACACAAAATGCCTGAAGAAAAGAAACAAAAACCCGCCTACTCTCTCATCTCTCCCGTTGCAACGCAACTCTCAGGCAGCAACAAGTTGCACCTTGTGACCTCATTTCAGCAAATTGAGCAGAACATTCGCAGCAGCCACTGCACCAACTCACCCACCTGTGACCAGACTGGAAACAACAAGAGGCAAAATAAGCATCTTCAGCATCCTCATTAGGATCTCTCCAGGGAAGGCGATGATCATAATGACATCGGGAGGGAGAGGCGATATGTGCCGCAGCAGCATTCCAGTGATGGAGCCCAGAAACACACCTAAGCCGGCGAGAAAACACAAATCAATCACAAAGCGTGGAGACTCGGAACCATGAAGTACTAACCCTGAACGCTGAAGGTGTCTGAACACGAACATGTCAACTTTGTGTGATTAAAAACAATCTCACTTTTTTTTGCTCATTAGAGTTTTAAAATAACAACGCAAACCTGTCGAGGTGCAGAGGCGTCACCCAAGTAATTACAGCGATAATTACTTAGATGCGTGTCGGCCTCATGTTTCACCCTTGACACCAAGAAAATATATAACTTTAATCTTAATGGCTTCCCAATCATCTGTCAGAGCATCTGTCAACACATGTAGAGTAAAAATGTAGTAAGACGACAACTTTTTCTTGTTTCTATTTACTTCAAATGAAATAGTAGAGTAGCTCCTCACGTCAGAGCATCACAGAATAATTTTAATTTGAATACTTTTAACAAGAAGCTGTGAACCATTTTCATATTCGAATGGTATTTAGCAAAGAATATTGGCGTCACGCAGGTTACCACCTCAGCAAGAGGGTCCTGAGTGAAGTTTGTGTTTTCCTAATGTGGGGGTGGATTTGTCTGCTGATCCTCTAGGTTCCTTCCACAGTTCATTTCCCATTGGTGTAAACATAGAAATAAAATAGGAGTAGAACGGACATTTTCTTTCAAATCGAGGTAGCAGGATGATGGTTCAGAGCAGCGGCCATTTTTAAGTGCGCTGTTGCCATTGTGACCGTTGCAGTGGGATAACTTTCGTGTCGACTAAACCGACGGAGGTGAGGTTCTGCGGTAACGACTAAAACCAGCAGCGGAGTAAATACTGTTGCAAAGCGCAGAAAGCCAGAGTAAATGAGTGAAATTGAACAACTTAATGCTTCATCCACATAGTCGTCACAGCATAGGAAAGCACATATCGATGACAACGTTGCACGACTTATTTTCTGTAACCAGTGTAGCATTAAGGCAGGGTGGAATTTACAAGCTAGCTAGCTAGCTAGCTGGTGGACAGCTGATTGGTTAGCTAGCTAGCTAGCTGGTGGACAGCTGATTGGTTAGCTAGCTTGAATGCTACTCTGGTTACAGCAAATAAGCCAAACGAAATAAGCTAGCTAACTAGCCACCTGAGCTGTGTCCCAATGAGCTGTGAAGACACTTTGCGTGTTGTCACGTTTGGTCAAATAACCATGGAACACTGTTCAATGTCCGTCCGACTCTAATTCTGTTTCTACTGGTGTTTGTTCGTCTAAGTGTCTTAGTGCAGTGGTGGACTGAACAATCTCACCGGACTGTACTCTGCGTTTTGTTTAAATGCATGCTGGGAAAGGCTCCGACCCCCATGAGTGTAAGTAAAAAAAAAAAAAAAAAATGGATGGGGTTGAAACGACTTACCCAAGATCGTGAGAGTGAGAACCATGTTCTTCATGATCTTATCACACAGACTGCTACACAAGCTCTCAGAGGTTTCCACCATGGGCTCAAGGTGGCTCCCGTCCATCTTCACCTCCACTTGCTTCTGCATTTTGTTGGCACTGAGAGAGGCAAAGAAGAAAGAAAAGCTGCTATTAACTACCAACCGAATTTTAGAAGACATAAACACTATGAAGGAGGCTGTAAATAGAGATGGGGTTACACTAGAAGTAGGTGAGAGAACTACCTTCTAGTAGAAATGTTCCATTATTCCTGTTCCTACCAATAGAATGCTACAGACTTCCACTTGTTGGTGGGAAGCCAGTGAGGGATTACATTCTTGTCACTGCAATTTCAAGCCCTACTGGTTGGTTGGTCAGGGCACCTGCACAGGTAAGGGTGGGATCTTGGGGGATAGCGTGAATCTCTAACGCATTCTATCCTCCCAGTAGTGAGATCATGTGCACCGGAGGAGACTCGCATGTCTAAAATATACCCTCACCAGGCTAACGGTAGCGTTAGCGGTGACAAATCGGCAACACGCAAGGGAACGACGATGGTATTGACGTGCAACATTGCTATTTCGAAAGTGTTCACTTGTTGATTAAATCCAATGCATTCTGCATATACTCTGCATTCTGAATGCATGCAAAGTTTGCAGATGGCCTTTTATAAATTAGTGACTGACATTCCCAAACAATTAGCACAGAATCAATAAAAAAAAAAGGCCCGTTTATAATCTGCATTTTAAACTACTTATTCGTTTTTTACTCGATTTGATTAAACAGAACACCAGCTGTTACTCGTATCCCCCCCCCCCCCCCACCCCCCTCCTCTGCTCCTGCTGGATTTCTATGCATAGTCATTTATGATAATTTTGAGATGTTATTTCTGCGTTAAAAGGGTTTTTCCATCACAAGAAAATACATATTTTCTTTTTGTGTGTGTGGTCAGTGATTTGGCTTCATGCTTTCTGTGAGTTTCCAGGACTTTCATGGCTCAGAGATGTTCGTCTCACGCAGCGATCCCTCGGATCTCGCCGCTTCATCGTCTCACCGAAGCAACAAGTAGCCTATACCTCAGGGTTTGTTGTGGTTCGCCGCAAAGCCTCTTTGACTTTAAAGATCAGCTTTCCCCTGTGCAGCCGATAAATCCTCCGCAGAGCACAGACGTGCACGGTTATGCAACAAGCGAACGCCCGTGTCACTTTGACGCCGTCGACCTTCGTGACTTTAAAACACCTGGAATATTAATGCTGGCCGAAGAAAAGTTTCTCTCGGCGAAGGTGGTGGGAAGTGAGGGAAAAGTTTCCGTCCAGAAAAAGTACTTTTCGCTTCAGGTACCACACACGGTACAGATGGTGGACACAGCTTTCACTAGAGGCACTAAAGAAACACAATGCACTCTTCTTCCCACATTCGACAACGCTGAACTTTGATGATCCAAATATTTGAATACGACTTTGCAGAGCTGAAAGTGAACTTTTGAGGTGAGGGCAGAGCAGCTGCCAAGTCAGTCACACCTGTCTGATACACTGCGCTCCAGCATTAATGAGACATAAGCCTTCTAAAGAGGGTAAAATTAGCACCTCCAGCGCACAAGTGATTGAGTTATGCAACACAAAAGGGGCTTCCCAGGAAAAGTCAAGGTGTCACCACCACTCAAGCCTGACCACTGCTAAGCAGGAGATTACAGATTTGAATAACACAACTTTAGTGTTATTTGTTTAGGTCCTCCGACAGCATTGGACCAATCCTTTAATAAAGACCAACAACAACAACAACAGGAAATCACGGACGAGCAATGCAAGGCAGTTTCGTACCAAACATAAGGACATATTTAGGGAATTTACTTTTTTTTGTCAACGCAAGCTGGTCATTTTTACGCGATTATACCATTAACGGTCACACAGAAATACACGGTATCGACAGTGCATGTGCTGATGTACAAACAGATCTGAAAAACATCTTCATTCAACACATCAATAACAGGATTATACGGGTGTTTTGTCCGTTATACCGTTTACTTCTGCACACAAAAGGCCGCAGCTATTATTGCATACACCATTCATCTCTTCAGGCGAAGCTGCACAGGAGCGGCTGAATGTTATTTTGATGCCCCTCCCCCCCCCACCCCCCCCCCACCCCTTTCAGAAGCAATGTTTTGATGACTCATCTCAAACACTACTACCACATTACTATGTGCCACTAATAATGCTTACCAGTCGTTCTTGAATGTTGCTTTGGATTTGAAATTGTATGTGCGGAGAGCTACTGCACAGCCATCGGCGTCAGTGGAAAGAATAACAAAGTCATGACTCGTGCGTTAGTAAATCCAGTCAGAACCTCCAAAAAGAACTCTTTTATCCCTCGTCACTCCTTTTAAATATCTGCAGATCACTTCTTTCTAAGCGTTGGACGTCTATCCCCAAATCGTAGATCATTCAGCCTCAGGGTGGTGCGTAAAAAGGTAAACTGACTCCTGGAGGTCTGACAGGAGTCTCCCAGACCGGGGAGGGTGGAGTCAACCTGCTGAGATTAGCAAGGGGGTTGAACATCCTTTCTTTTCTTTCCTTCCTCTGGTTTTATTTGTTTACTTCTCCTTCCAGCGAAGGATGATTTACATTTGCTTTGGGACGTCCAATGAAATCACGTCACAGAAAGGTTCTGGACAAAGTGAAAGTAAGTGTTTGGTTCTCGCTTCGCTGAAAACAACAAATCGTGTTTGGGATATTTCAAAAAGCTTATTTTACTGAGCTTTCATGAATTAGAGGAATAAAACAATAAAACATTTATTTCTAAGTGCACGGCTAGCAGATCTTTTTTTTTTGTACGGCCCTTTCAAAAAAAAGGTTGCCAGGAGTTTCAACTAATGCATACAGTCAATACAGTCAAGTAACGCGCTTCATGATGGCTGATCAAATGTGTGCCGTTCGTCTGCGCTGCCATGTGGAGAATTTAAAATGATTTACTGCGATTTGTGGGCAAACAACACGACTAAGCTTCTCGCAAAGCGAGTGATTATTTTGTAATCTCAGATGGGTTCAGGCTTCATTGATATGTGAGCCACGGAAGGGAAACAAACAACTTTGTCGGGTTCTCATTTAAAGTTTAGAGCGATCTTATAACCCATTGGCTATTGGTCTGATGACGGATAAGCCTCTGGGGTCAAGGGACTATATATATATATATATATATATATATATGTATATATATACATATATATCAGGGGTTCTGGTGTAGCCATGACGATATCCAGGCCTCGACTTCCTTTTTTTCCGTGCGCTGCTCGTTGTTTTCAGTCCGATTAGCAGCTTGAGGCTGCAGTTGGAGTTGGAGTTGTGGAACGACATGTACGACCAGATTGTTTCTGAAGTGGCCAGTTAGTGAGCTCATTTTTAAACCAATAAAAACTTAAATCATCGTCGGACGATTCTTTTTTTTTTTTTTTTGCATAATTATCCAAGATTTTTCGCTCCGACGTGATTGGTCAATGCTACTCTGCATTACGAGTGCAGAATGTGCTCGTAGAGATTAAGTTAACTCTAAAAGAAAATAACTTTTTTTAATTAATAAAGTGGAGAATTCATTGAGCAGAATAAGAGTTGATTATGAGAGCAAACATTTTTTTGAGTATTTTATCAGAGATCAGTCATGTTTGGTCACGATTTCTGTATTTCTCACTGATTGTAATGGTTTCGGCATGCTTGCCATTTCTATGACTCGGCTCAAACCGACATCACAGTGCTTGAGATGACTTGATTATTGGGATTGAAGGCAAATCCCCCCCAAAAAAAGGTAAATAAAGCCAAATATATACTTTTCATGATTTCACAAATCACTTGTTTGTCGTCTTATAATAACATGACCCCTGAACGCTTCGCTCCGCCCGCACTACACCCTGATTTGAGTCGAGGTATCTGGAGTGGCGCGGCTGTTTAGTGCCGCCTGGTCTTTGAGTGGCCTCGGTATGATACCACTCTTCCTCGCTCCTTTCAGTTTCACAGTGTGACACACAAAGTCATTGCGGTGGTGCTGTTGCCATGGCGGCGTTTATCCCTGAACGCTATGTTGGGACTCTTTATGTGGACAAGATGATTACCGAGGTGCGTGTTGTCATCGGAGCCATTTTAACATTTTGACAGTCGTCATGCTCCCGCTTCGCTCTCTTATTATAGGTCAGTCATGGTGACGTGCAGCCTCCTTAAGAAGGCTTTAAGCCGTACAATTTAGTCATTGAAATGGCAACTTCGCCGCGTTGCTACTTTATCGTTTGACGCGGGGGAATCAAAAGAATTGTCGAGTCACAATTAAAAAGGGGAATTGAAGGCCAGCTGTTTGACCGCAGGACTATTTAGGAAAGAGCTGCTGTGTCATCTCTGCAGTTTTTGGCCATTTTCTGCCGGGTTGAAAGAGCTTCGAGTGAGTCACGCTTTCTACCGGTGAGGTGTGCGAACGTCCCCCCTGCTCTCAGAGCTCGGACGCCTGAGCAAAACGAGACAACGTTAAGAAGCACACGGCAGAGCACTATGTCCACGCCAGTGCCGTACCTCGCTCGGCCCGTTCCTCATGCCGCAACACCTGACAACGCACGCCGCGCTTAGACAGCAGGTGTCTATAATTAACTAATCTGTTCTGAGCCACCCTAATCCAGCACACATACACACTGAGGTGGATCAGACGCGCTCAGGGAACGAGTCCCGCGAGCGTCGTCGGAGCACATTTCCGCAAAATCATAAAACAAAAGGTCCCATCCTTTACGTGGCGATAGCGGATCATCACTTCGTGGCAATCAAGGAATGCATTCATTAACAGCGATAAACATATAAGGACTTGTTTTATACTGATGTCTTCAGCTTTTTAGACTTTTGATTCCGATGGGCTGATTGATTCCAGGTCTATTCTTGCTCTATCCAGTAATAATTAGTCTATGAGTAAAGGTAAATTGTCACGATGCGTTCAAGTGCTGTCTCGGATAAATGCAGTTGTTTGAAGGAGATGTTTTCACAGCAATATTAAATAAATATTGAGATGGAGTTATGATGTTTAACTTACTAAAAGTAGCTCAACGTAGACGTCTTAATAAAACTACTAATGCAAAGATTAAAATAAATTACTAATCTTTTCTATTGTGTGTTTTTATGCAAATAACCACTATAGATTACTATGAAAAAGTGACTTTGGGGCCGTTGAAATGATTTGTTGAAAGGGTGGTAAATATATATAATATATATATAGATATATATATATATGTGTGTGTGGAGCCTTGTATACCAGCTGCTATTCCAAAACAACAAACAAAAACATGCTCAACAAAAATATGATCGAGGCGTTTCTAAAAGTTATATTTGCTCCCTTTTTTTTATCTGCTGATCCTATCCATGACTCAAAGCCGTGACACGATCTGAATCATAAGTTTGGTGCTCCGTTGCGGCCCTGTTGTTCAATGTAATCAATTAGTCTGGGGAACAAAGACACACACACACACACACACACACACACACACATGAGGGATGAGGGAGGCAGAGCCACAAACGTCCATGTGTCATCAGTCCTGCTTTGTCCTGTTTGAACGATGTCCTGTCCTACACACTCGGGTAACATTCAAATGTTAAGATGGGGACTCTTAAAAATGTAACCCTGGGATCAGAATAGCATTGTTTTGAAACTCATACTGTTATTGAATTTCTGTCGGACACGATTTATGATAGTGACCACTTTAGAAGGATTGTTTGAACATGAGGTGGACAAAATAAAAACCCTTTACTGTACAATAAAACCTTAATAAACAATGGCCCTGCAGTAGAAACCAATTTGGTAACGTTGAATATTCCCTCTGGGTCAAGTCTCTCTGAGGCTTTGATGAATGCAATATTCATTTTGGGGACATAGTTTGGAGAATGTTTAGCAAAATCCCATATTCTAGAGTGTTGTACTAACGGTCTGCTTTTTCACTAAGGGTCCTCTCTGCCTGTGCGGCTTTACTTCGTTTGTCATTGTCAGCTCTTACAGGGTTTCAGCGGGTCTTTAAAAAGTCTGATATTTTGGCCTAAAAAAAGCCTAAATATATCCTAAATACGAAAAGTAATGCTCTGCTGCTGTTAACTGCAAATAATCAAGAAGGTTGTCGGAATTTACTAAATCATCCCCTGCTTTATGGTCTGTTTGACTCTAAATGGAGCATAATGTACTAAATGAACATCCTGCTGTATTGAAGAAGACTGTAAACTAGAGATTGAGACCATAAACTCATGTTTACAATGTTTACTGAGGGAATAAATCAAGAGAGAAGTAGAGTCATTTTAGACTAGACTTCTATACAACCAGAGGAGTCGCCCCCTGCTGGACATTAGAAAGAATGCAAGTTTAAGGCACTTCCGCACTGTCTTCGCCAACTTCACTCATGACCCATTAGAAGTGTGTGGTGGTCTGTAGACGCTGCCCTTTTTGCCTGTCTTTTGTCTTTTGTCTCTCGCTGTGTTCGGGACATTTCTGGGCATCGGCAAAGAGCGTTTGGATGCCATGTGTGGGTGGAACCCCCCCCCCGAGCCAATAAGCAGGGTGTGCAGCCCGTTCTCACTCCCAGGTCAAACACTACTGCATCAGCTGAGCGTGGAACAAGGTCACAGTATGTGTTTACACTGGAGTTAGGTGCAAGCCTGGTGCGTTGCACATTTGACATGTGCAGGCCTTTGTCCTTTTGCTTATTGTTAATTAACCGGATCCCCATTAGCTGACGCCTTCCTGAGGGTCCGCAGGCCGTTGTCCTTTTGTCCTCAACTTGCACAAAGAAAGTCAGAGCCACATTATCGGTAGTCTATATGAGGAATATTATAATCCAAAACAACCTCACACTAGGAGACCAACAGAAAGAAATCCATTTTGATAGCAAAACTTTTTGACAGCGTTGACTTAAAAAGGGGAAAATTCTTCAGAGCACATTCAGAGAGACCGCAGGAAACACCGTACCGAGCCCAAATCTCTTTTTTTTTTTTTTTGCTGCTGGCGATAATAATAATACAAATAATCATCGCGACGTGAAAACTACAGCATGAACAATGAAAATCAGCAGCAGTTTCAACGTCAAGTAATTATTCATCGCTATTCTGTTTTCAGTGGAGTAAAGGAATGAACGTCAACAATAAATAACAGAACTTTTTACAGCGATCATCCACAGCAACCGTATGGGTTATCTATCTTAAGAGTTAAGCTAGCCACCTTCTACACACTGTTGATCCACGTTAGAAAAGAATACAACTCCCAGCATGCTCTAACCCCCCCGTTACATAACATAGACACGTGGTCGCTGCCGATGTGGAAAGTCCATTAACTGCAGAGATTTAGTCTCAGGATGTAAGTCGGGGGGGGGGGTGTCAGTCAGTCGGTAAAATACTGACGATTCATGCAGAAACAATGAGGATTAATGGGCTTTTCTGATGGTTCCATATGTCAACCTGTCAATGCTTTTAGGGATTTCATGCTTGCAGATCACTTAAGTGTTATATGCTTCACTACAGGTTTATAAATCTCCATATGCTGTAGAGGGGAAAAAAAAAGCATCTGTCATAACATAAACTAGATGCATATTATCTCTGCAGAGTGAACATATAGCCAAACTTTGAAAGTTGTCACTTACATGTGGCTTTAATAACAATTTGAATCACTATTCTGTGAAATTACAGCCGAACAAAGTGATTGTGGTATATTTTAAGTTTCCAATTTAAAACAGCCATTTATTGTAGCGAGCACACAGTTCAACCCACACACTGAAATTGCAGTTCAGAGGGTTGTGACATAATGTGAATATTACAAAAACATAAAATGTTCCTTCAGTGTCCATATAAACACTGCATCTATTATTCATGCGGGCGATTGTGCCTTGCTTGAAAACCTAAAGCCCCTCTCTTCATTTCTCTTAGAATTGTTTTAAGATTTTTTTTTTTTAATAAGTGTTAGTTGGGGTCTAGTGCGGACTTGACACTCATTTCCTGGAACATAATTTGTAGATTTGCTCACTGGCACAGCAACTCAGAACTGTGGTCGTACTGGTCAGCTTCCTGGTGTGTAACTATGCAAAAGGAGAGGCTTCCTGTCAGTGAAACTTTCCAAAATAAAAGGTTAAAAAAGAATGAATAAATAGATAAATCAATGATTCACAAACACTTTCTGGGATATTCTGAAAGAGAACATTAATCGATGCCAGACCGAGGAGATAAAAGTAAATATTCGACTGTACATTTTTGGCTCACGTTAGAGAAATCGATCCAAGTTTTTAGTCGTCAGATCCAAGATCCAACTGTAATTAATGTTAGGATTATAACAAAGATTTGAAATGCACAAGTAACTCCAGGCCATCTTGCACTTTTCCACACTTCCTACCCCCCTTCTTCCGGCGGAACCCTCGCTCTGACCCATCTTCAAACTCGGGGCCTTCATGACGATCGCAACTACACACCTTTTTTTTTTAAGTTTCGCGGCGCCAAATCAGGCCGAGGGGGGGGGGGGGGGGCGTAAAGTTTCATGACTGAATCTTGCGGGGTTGCAGTCATACAAACACCCGGTAAAAGTATTCAAAACCACTTCTGTGGTAGTTTCCCAGCTTCATGAGGTGTCTTCCAGGGCCACATTTGTGCCACGAGGACACGCACTGCGACTCAAAAACAACACCAGCCTCGCTGTCACCTCTGGTGAAACTGCAACACAGTGGCTGCACATCAGGGAAGGCTACAGTGAGTGTTCTCACTCACTAGCTAATAGAGACCCTGCTTTGCATCATAGAGGCATGTGGCACGGCTGATGATCCCGTCCCACTGATGATTTTAATTACATCTGTCTGCTAAGAGCAGGATTTTCAGTTGGATCCGAGCCAGAGCTCAGCACCAGCTCATGATTATGAGAGCTAACTGCTCTTACTTATGCAGGGAATGTACAATTAAAAAAAAATTCAGATGGATAAGGAGCTCTTGACTTGCTCTGCCATCATGCCCTCCACTTGAGAGTGAAGTTGAAAAGGAGACGCTGTTTCCACTCAGACTTCATTTCATAAAGCCTCCGTGTCCTTCTTTAAGGCAAATTAAAGCTGTATTGATATCAATCTCCATCTCTGTGCCTTTAAAAGATTGTTCCAGAAAATCTTCGGCTTTGTTGGAAGCAGTGGGAACCAGCTGCCATTAACCCAAAATATAAAAATCCATATCTCACCAGCCCCAAAAAAATATGTTTAAATGTTGAATCCTGTTAGCAAGCAAGCTAGCTAGCTAGCAAGCTAGCTAGCTAGCTAGCTTGCTTGCTAACTAGCTAGCCGATACATCCAAGTGTTACCCCAGGTGTTGTTTAGAGTCACGGAAAAGTTGGCAACTTCAAAATAAGGACCTCATGACCCACTAGAAGTGTGTGATGTCACATGCTATCACTGTTAGTGTGCACTAAATTAGAATATACACATCACCATTTAAAAAAAAAAGCATTTTTATGTAAACATGCATGTTATATAAACACTTCAAAATGAGTAATACAACCACTGAATCCTGTATAGTGTACAGTCACATTCTCAATCACACATCATATCAAAATAAGAAGAAGTTGTTGACATCGTGCGTAGCTGAAAACTGTCCTCCTTGTCTGGAATTAAAGGATTTAATAGATTTCTTTTCTGGGTGCATCCCTCTCTGCCAGTTAAGTGTTTTTAATGTATTTTTGATCTGTGGCAATAATGACCATGTAAAAATACTCTACAGGAAAGACTCAGAAGAGTTACGATGATAATGGTCTGAATGGCTTTTGATTATTAGTGGTAATCATACCTTACAGGGACAACATGTCATTTTAGTGACGGAACATGGATATTTTTCTCCTCAGGCCCTCCAGTTAGCGCCTCGATGAATAAAAGGAGCTCTTTTCCTTCAAAAATATTTTAGGCTGGGTATATATATACTGCAATAAAAAAGCTTGTGTCTTATTTTTTGTATTTTTATTTGAGCCGTTAGTGTGAAGTGATGACAGGAAAACACATTTTGATGCTTCAGGTGTCCACTATGTTTTTAATTAGTACGATGTAACCTCTCCGTGAGAGTGCACTGTGAAATATGCGACAAATTGAAATGCGCAAAATACATTGTTTTATGACTATGTGGTTGTCATTATGTCTGTAGTCAGAATCCCTAACAACAAGCTTAAAAAACAAAAACAAAAAAAGAGAAGAAGAATCTGTCTGTTGTGCAACCCATCTACTCGGGATTTACAGCGTAACCCTCCGGGCTATTCTTTTGAACTTCATCTTCTCGCAGCCTTGTCTCCAGTTGGGGAGTGTGGTGGGAGTGGATCTCACAGAGCGCCGTATCTCTAATGATGCACATGTGGCCCAAGGCCAGCAGTTTTGCATTGCTTTAAGAAACTGTCACTTCCATAAAAATACATTGGGTTGACTTGTTCCTGTCCCCAGATGTGAAGCCATTCATCTTTTAAATTCACCAACAGTTTGTGTGTTTCTCGCATTTATTTATTTCTTTCTGGTGGCTGAGGACCAACACCGGCTTGTTTTTTGTGCGCTGATGGTTTTCACTCAAAAGCATTTTTTTTTTTTTTTTTGCCAGAATCCTGAGTTGACCTACAATGTGCTATTCACTCCGGAGTAGGAGTATGAACACAATCGCAGGCGGCACCAACCATTGCATTCAGGTATTCTTAGAACTGGGTCACACGGCAGCAGAAGCATTGTAACGACTCCTCCCTTGTAGCAACGTATTAATGTCTAAACCAAGCAACCGTCTTAAGTACGAGAAATGTCATTCGGCATCAACACGCATCACACTACATGAGGATGAAGCACTGGGTCACCTTGAGGGAAAATCGCAGGCCCAAATGCTCTACTTTACATTTTTGTATTACTTGCAATTGCCAGATTTCCAGTCAAGACGCATGCAGAATAGTATAATCATCCGCCTCTAGCAGCCTTAAATGAGAAGTGCTCACCTGCTGAAGTCTTGTCTCCGTTAAATTTTGTGGGCTTCCCTGATTGAAGTGAACCGTTAATTTCCTTCAAGTGTGGGTTGAGTCAAAAGCAGCGTTGAGAGAGAGAGAGAGAGAGAGAGAGAGAGAGAGAGAGAGAGAGAGAGAGAGAGTTGGAGAGAAGTCATACAGGTGTTGCAGCATGTTCCCCACTCTCCTCCTCTAGGCAGAGCAATCCTTCTTACCTTCCTCTTGGTAAACAAACGCCCTGCACACGCACAGCGCAGGCAGACAGGTGGGGGGGGGGGGGGGGCGAGGGATTTGAGATGAGAGGTCAGTGCATCCACTCAGGGCGTGGGGTTGGGGTGTTCTCTCAGTTAAAGAGTAATAGATTAGCAGACTTTCACCCACTTTTAGCAACGTGACGTCACAGGCGGGAGACCTCTGCTTGTGTAAAACTCCCAAGGCCCGAGCCCCGTGATGTCAACTCAAATGCAATTGCTTGTCATTACTAACATTTGTGTTTCCTCACGTGGCTCTTCCTTATGATTTTTTTTTGTTGATGCGAAATAGTCAGTGATGCGTTTTAAAGTTTCAGCCTAATGCATTTTTTTTTTTTACAGTCGCGCACTTCAGTATTTGTTCTCGTCGTTCAAGTTTATAGCGGAAAATGCACGTCTTCGGTCACGCTTTGTGTTGCGATCCACTCGCATGCCCGCAGATCGAGGCAGACTCCGCTGAGCTACTCATTGTTTAATTGGCCGGGCTTAAAAGGTGTCCTGCGCAAAGCCGCGGAGAGCACAGCGGGCGTCTGCGTCTCAGGAGTAAGAGCTAAGTTTAGCAAATCCTCTCAGTGTGTTTCTCAATGACAGCACATGTTGTACAGTCTACGGGGGGGGGGGGGAGCGGCCGAAGACGCTCGGGTACCGTGCAGGCAGTAATTTACCGTGACGGATGAACACGCACACACGCACACGGCTTGTGAAATGAATGCAAACGAGCGGAATGATCCGTCGCTGCACTCTAAACGACGGGCCGTGTGAATGTTTGCGCTTGTGAACAGACAAATGCATGTGAGGATGTATGCAAAAGGGTTATAGTGGGGGAAATTGAAACTGTGCATGCAGACTGAATAAATAAATATCAGCTTAGCGAGAAGTCAACGTATGTGCATGTCTTCACACACACGTGTGTCCCTACTGTGCAGAGTGATTTATCTTTCTTGGGAAATGTATTCAGATAAATGGAGGTCAGAGGATATGGGCTTGCTCAAGGGCGCTTCAGCAGAATCAATGTTTCAATAGTTTTTTTTTTTTTATCATATATTATCTACATGATAGCAATAGTAACAAAATCAGGCACAGAATAAAGCCGAGGTAATAAAGCAGAAACTTAAAGACGAAATAAAAACAATAAAAATCGGACTGCTTGTGACTGACGGTCAACTCTCTTCCAGTTTTAAGCCTGGATCTAGAGATGGAAGCACACGACGCCTGGAAGATAATCAGTAAAATTAAGAATTCTTCAGATTCAATGTCACTGAGTGCAGTTCCTCAAATGCTCCACGTGACATCCGGTGGACTTCTTTCATTTTTAAACAAGCGCAGTCTTTATTTAAAAAAAAAAAAAAAAAAAAAAAATGTCTGAGTTGCTGCAATCACAAGGTAACGTTCAGAGATCATGAATATGTGGGTGTGTTCCTTAGACAGCTCACGTAAGAGTTGTTTGAAGTGGACGTGGCCCAAATCCAGAACAACAAACGCACATGAGAGCTACGGGAAGAGAGCCAGGAGAACGGCTCTCACCTGAACACGATGTTGACACAGACAAGCAGGTACGCCGTGATCACAGCAAACACTGTGTTCCGACTGTACGCTCCATCTCCACCCTCTCCACCCTCTCCACCCTCTCCGACTGTGAGGTCGACAAAACTGGAAAGACATATTTAAGAACTAAATTGTTGGCAATTGGCTTAAAATGAGAGAGAGAGAAAAAGAATATCTACTTTGTGTTTTTCTCTATCCAGTCTCTAAAGCTGGCTACTCGTGTCTGAACCGTGTATGTCTGTCGGTGGCAGTTCTCCTCCTTAGTGCTGAAACTCTCCAAACCAAGAAGCTGCCAGGCTGCGCCGGAGGCCTCCCGAGCCACCGCTTGACCCGGCCGGCCTCCGCTCGTGGACGAAAACGAAGCCGGCGCGGTTGCGATGCCTGGAATGACACCGGGACAAGGGCCTCGGGGACCGGACGGCTTCCTGGAGACACACAGCGTATCGTCACCCATCGGCGGGGAGCGCGCTCCTCCTCGAGCGAACTCCCTTTCGCACTCGGCGACGTCACCCAGCGCAACGAGCGCGGTCTGGCTGGTGGGATTGTGGCGGCTGCTGTGATTCGGTACAGTCCACCTCGCGGCGTACGCCTCCTGCGCCGTCGCCTCTCCGCCTTGCGGAGGTAGACACACCGGCTGCACGCGCTCACTGATCCTGGCCTTGTCTTTTAGCTTGAGCACAGCCACGTCGGAGTCCGGCGCGGCGTGAAAACGTGGGTGGACTACGACGTCTGAAACCTGTTGGGGGCAGAGAGAGAGTTGAAAATGGATGAAAGTTGGAAGTTAGAATACCTGAGGAAAGCCTGATGTCACTAAGAAGGCGCCAACTTCTGTTGTTTTTGTAATATTTGTCAAGATTAGATAATACGCTTCAAGATGCGCGAAAGGATTTCAAATCCAAAACCAAATATCCCGGTAAAGCTTTAAGTGCACATTTTAAAAGCCAAAGGATTTCTTCTTGTTCCACTCACAAACAAAAAAAAAAAAAGCTACCCAGAAGATTATATTTATTTAATGAAGATTCCTTGCTTAATATTACCGCCGCATCTGCTGTTTGGTAGTCACGGGGAAACTTTTGTGCGCCGTTTGACTTGAAAATATAAAAATACCACAAGGAAAAGTATGGTTATGGTAATCGCGAGGGCAAAAGAGGTTAAGGCTTTGAGGTTAAAAGTGGAATAAATGGTTGTGCTGATGTCTAAAAAGCTTCGCCACCACAATGTTTTACCACCATTTAAATGAATAATTCAACTGAAAGAAAGAAATAGTCATTTATTTTAAATTCTCTAAAATCAAAAAATAACAAATAAAATGCAACTTTAAAACCTTACAAATCTTTCATCCTTTAAACTAATTTACATTTTCCAGCTACAAACTCATCTGATAAGAGCAAATATATTAACTGTCTAATGGATTTTCACACTTCACACTAACAAAGTAGGTGTTTTCTGACTGCGTTTGTACCCTGAGGTGGTGCGGGCTTTTGTGCCGGCCCTCGGACGTCAGCTCCCGCACGCCTAAGACAACCTTCACACGTGCCGGGTGAAGGGTCTGCTGCTCGTCCTTGTCCACCACACACCGAGCCGCCACCAGGACGCCACGCTGGCTGAGCAGAGCGCCGCTGCAGGCGAGGCGCCAGAATGTGGACTCCTCTGAGGCCCCCTGCTGGACGGACACGGTTACTCCACGGGGCCCGTGGGCGCTGCTGGCGTTCCGGTCGGGAGGCGAGCGGATGTAGACGGCTGCGTGCCACGGCCACGGCGTGTCTGTGAGGTTGTGTCGACTGGGAGTGTCGAATTTGCCACAAACTGTGGGAAGGTGACATTCAGAAGAGAGAGAGAGAGAGAGAGAGAGAGAGAGAGAGAGAGAGCGAGTCAAAAATGTTATTACAGTTACTAGCAAAAAAAAAACATTTTGGAAAATCTGCTTATTAGTTTTTATTGCAGCGTTAGAAGAGGACATTACCTTTGGACATTTGTGCGTACACACAACCTCACCGGATAATTGCAAAGCAGACAATTGCTATGTCGCTACGCAACGCCCATCCTGCAAACCAGCCTTTGATCAGCAGCCGAAGCGCCGCTCGTGCACGCACACACACACACACACACACACACACGTGGACACACACACACGTGGACACACACACGTGGACACACCAGCCTCTGATCAGCACCGACAGACAGCAGCCAAAGAGGCAAATTCATCAACGCAAATCTATCAGTCTGCCCTGGACTCAAAACCACAGCCTGTTTAATCCATCTATCAAATATGCATCAAGGACAAATGTAAAAATGCATAAATTAAGAGGCTATGACTCAAATATACGTGTTACACACAAGGCATGAAGGTGGTATAAATAGCTATGACATTTGCAAGCACTTTCAGTTTTATGGTTGAATAGCTATACCCAGAAGATATGCCCATGAGGGCCCATCCATAATAATAAGGCTGCAGAAACCGACAAGGGGCCCCCCCTGACGGCTTCCGGGCCCCTTTGTGCGGTTGCATATTTACGCCTTTGTCAAGAATGAACTTTCACGCTCTTCTTGAAATCAGCAATCTACTGTTAGCAGACTTTACAGAGCAATATGTCTCTCGAGCGGTTTTGCCGTCATTAGCACCACCGTAGGCATTGGTCAACTCGGGGTTTCACTTCCCAAGCTGGGTTCTCGATACGGTTGCTGCTCTCACCCGGTGAGCAGGAAACATGGCGCCCGCTCCATCTGCCAGACTTCAGACAGGTGCGTCGGGAGCTCCCCGTGTGGCGGTAGAGCGGGGAGGCACACGCGTACTCGATGCTCGTGTGGACCGGGTGGACGCCACGAGGAAGTGCCGCGAAGGTCTGGTCTGGATTCTCTCTGTGGAACAGAAATATTTTTTTCTTCTTAATAGCAGCCTTAATCTCGCATCACAGTTTAGTTTCATGTATTTATGGATGTTAATTGCTTCCTTATCCACCTTTATTTGCATAGTATTGTGTTTTCAATTATTCTTTTTTTTTTGATGCTATAAAGGGCGAGAGACAAAAATTATACCGATTAACTAAACTAAGGCACAGCAGTGCTTCGAGCTAAATGCTAATGCCAGTATGCTAACACGCTCAATGATGACAACGTTAACGTGTCGATGCTGAGCAGTTATGATGTTTCCTGGGGCGAAATCCCATACTAACACGCTGAATATTAATCGGTATGTACTGCCTACTAAATTAACAAGTACACCATCATCAGCAGGCTGTTCACCCTGAGGTAAACTCGAGTAACGTCGTCTCCGTGTCACATGACCGTTTTTTTTTTTTATCTTAACCATTAAATATTTAAACCGTCTTCCTCGCAATCCGCCATTTGGAAGGTCTAAAGAGACTCAATGCATTTTGGAGCGGTTATGTCCTGTAAGGTCATACTTTATACAAAATCCACATATTACTATTATATTATTTGTTTTGTTCTACAAAAATACGCCAGCTCCAATTTTGGAGCTTTTATGTGTCGTTGAAAAGGCGCTTGCTAACAACTGGCTTCATGGGACTACAAAAAACGTCACCAGGCTGACTAGTTAGCCTTGTTTGCGTAGCGCTCATGCGACCGCGGTGTAGTTCGTTCATAGCCTAGCATTAGCTTTCAACTTCTGCCGATTTGAAGACTCGCCACGGAGCTTTTCAGCAATGATCCAACGGAGAAAACAAAATCCCACTTTTTGTCGAGGAACTAGCGTGACGCTAACTTCCGTGCTCGGCCTTAAAAAAAAATAACAATACCTCACCGACTTAGTTTAGCATGTTAGCATGCTTACATTTGCTAATAAGAACAAATGGGAATGTCATTGGCATTGGGACTTGGAATGCTGCACCTGATGATGGCGCTAGATGAAACGTTAAGGGATCTAAACGCAAACTTAAAACGCTGTTAGCATGGCTAGCAATAGCGTTGCCTAAATCATGTCAACACACACACACACACACACACACACACACACACACACACACACACAACACTGTATCGTAGCTGCTACCTTGACACCAGATGCGGCTTCACGACACTTCGCCGCACGAGTTCAGAAACTTTGGGCTCCCGACACACTGTAGAGGCAAATCAAGCAGGCGACTATCAGTGCGCAACAATCCCTTTCTGAGCTCCCGTTGCATAAATAATTCGGTAACATGAATAATTGTGAGTAAATAGGAACAAGTCTATGCATAAAATATGAAAAGGGACAAATGTATTCATTATTCAGAAAAGGCCTTGTTTAGTACACACTCATCATTGTGTTCTTATTTCTGAATTGTTACTATTTTTACGTCAGGATTGTGCACATTTCCAGGCAAAATGGCCGTCGGATAAAGTTCAACGTAGTAATGACGTAAGAAAATAGGCTACTCGGTGTGTTCCCAACCCGAATGTAACTTTGTAAAAACGGCTACCTCTCACACACTTGGGCGGCCTGCCGCTCCACGATCCATTAGAGAGACAGGCGCTCTGGTGGTTCCCACTCAGAATGTAGGAATTTCTACAGAAAAACTCAACAGCCTCTGCGCCTCCATCTGCGTCCGGAGCAGCTCTGTGGTAGCCGTTGAGCAATTTGGGTGGAGGGGAACACCGGGCCCTGCTTGTTTGGCCTGTATGTGTTTAAGAGAGACAAGGAATTCCCGCAATAATAGCTAATCGTAAATAGCATCGTGTGGCTTTTCATACTGCACAGACATCAGAAGAAGAGACCTGATGGAGGAGGAAGAAGTACCTTTTACACATGTAGGAGCCGTGCCATTCCACGTGCCGTTAGGCTGACAGATTCTCTGCTGGGAGCCGATCAGTGTGAACGACGGATGGCACCGGTAGTTCACGGACACAAGCTCCTCCTCCGGTCCGTATACAGGCAGTAAATACCCGTTGGCCGGTTTCTCCGGGGGTGCACACGGTTTAGTCTTGATTCCCGAATCTGTGGAGAGATGATCTAGTGATAAATGAAAGATTAAAAACCTCCACGGCGATGCAAAACTCAATAAAGATGCATGTTTTACCGTTTTATTGAATTCACATAAATGGTTCAAAAACCGATCGTAGCGCTCGAGAAACAGTAGTGAACTGCATGTAATTGAACTCCTTGTTTAACCGTGTTTCCAGTATAGCTTGCTTGTAGTTCATTCATATTTGCGTTGTGATTCAAGAAGTTAAATCACCTTTATGATTGTGCAATTAACTACTGGAGCTACAAACAATATTTGAGCCATAAAATGGAAAGGAATGATTTTTTTATGGATATTTTACCATTTCGTCTATACTGTAATTGAAGCCTCTTTGACCTCCGCGAGAGAGGCAGAGACATTAAGTCTTCTGGTTGTCCGTCTGTTAGTTCTGTCCATTATCATGAACGCGATTTTCATCAAATTTGGTAAAAAAAAAAAACGCCCACTTGGCACTCAATTATGGAGCGCCGTCTAATGGCGACTTGTTTGCTTACGTTTTTTTCCCCCACAAACTCATCCATAACATTAACCTTTTTGTAATTGGAGTTAAATTGAGGAAGGAATTGATCCCATTTTATGGGCCCCCCCCCCTCCTCTATTACCACACCTTTTGGTTTGGCCTTTTTTGATATTATCTTGAAGAGGTTAATTGTTTGCCCTCCAGAATAAATTTTCGGCTAAACCTAACCCTTCCTTGACTCATCAAAGTAATCTTTTCAGAAATATAGTTAAATTGGGCGGGGGGGGGGGGGGGGGGCTTACAGTCTTAACAATTGCAGCAGTACCACTGTGATATGTTCAGGCAAGAGCAGGAGGGGTTCAGACCGGAGAAATGGGACGCAAGTTAGATGCAGAATTTGCTTCAAAGAGGGCAAACGGAGAAAGATGAGTATGATTAATCAGTGTCGCAGAATGTCCGTCTCACATCGTTGCTGCCCTGTATGGGAGGCTGCACACACACACACACACACACACACACACACACACACACACACACACACACACGCACGCGTGCGCGGCAGAATGAAAGAAAAAGGTCGCGGAGCAATCTAAGAGAGGTGCTGCGTGCATGGAGGGAGAGCGGAGTATCATCTGCATCATGTATTCATGATGACCGTGACGGAGTAAATACCTGGAGTATATCAAGACTGAGATAAATCTCAGACTGATACACTCTTGATATACGTGGATTCCACAGAGGAGAGCACATTATACGACGCATCAGCTGAGCGTGTGGACAAAACCAGAGCAAAAGCACACATTACAGTGCGATATATAGTATATGTTTGACTAACGGCGGCTGTAACCCGCCTGAGCTCTCCTGAAACGTGAGGACAAAGCCGTCAAAGTTGTTGTAGCCGTCCGAGGCGAACAGGACGTGCAAGAGGTTCCCAGAGCTTTCGACCGGAGGGGGCAGCCGATCCCCGCAGAAGCGGCCAATCACGGGGGAGCTCAGATCGCCGCCGTCGCGCACCTCGACGTAGTCGTAGCGACAGCTGTGCTCCGACTCCAAACTGAGCAGCGAAAACCTGCGGAGTGACAGAACGGGTCGTTTACGTTACGGATTCGCAAATTCAGGAGAAGTAGTGTCCAGCACACATGAATGGAAACATGGGAGGAGACCCCTAGAGGGAGGCCCAGGACCAGGCGGAGGGACTATATCTCCAAAACGGGTCCTGGGAGCGCCTCGGGATCCCCCCAGTCCAGAGTTGGCTGATGTGGCACCGGGAAAGGGAAGTTTGGGGGTCCACCTGCTGGAGCTGTTGCCTCCCACGACCCGATCCCAGATAAGAGGTTGAAGATGTGAGATGAATGAAACGCGTCCATTAACCCTGGGGCCTGTTTTCAAAAATGTCACATTTCATGTTCCTGTGCTTAGCACCGCCCACGACGATCGTGATTGGATTAAAGAAATACAAAAGAAGCCTGAGCGTTTGTTTTTCCCCCGCTTTACCAAAAATAATAATGTGTGCAGCCGGACCTTTTCTTTGGAGCACTTATTGCACTGCGGAGACAAGTCTGGCTACGCGAGACTAGCCTAATATAAAACTCCTGCAGCTTCACAAAAAAAAAAAAAAAAAAGTAAAATGCCAATTGCTTTTCTCCTTATTCATCACCTGAAGTGACTTTAATAAACAAAATAAAACAATATCAAACCTTTACAAATAAAGACCACTTCTCCCCCCCCCCCCCTTCTGTTTTAGATATTGAGCTCGCAAGAAAAAGGTTTTGACCCACCTCAGCTGGATGGTGCTGCCGCCCGCCACTTGCACCGTCCACTCGCACCGGGCGTTTGTTGGGTAACTCTCCACGCCGATGTGACCCTGAGCCCGCTGAACGACGCCTCCACACGCTACAACACAAGAGAACTGCGGTTTACTTTTTACCCCCTTTTTTTTTTTTTTTAAATTCCCTTTAATCACAGCAGCACCGGGCATTTTGACCGTGGCATTGCAGCCTTGTGCCGCTCCAAAACAGGTTGTGTAGGGAGAAAAAAAAAAAAAAAAAAAAGAAGGCCCCATGTCTTCCCTGGTGTACGTCAAACTGATGGAACATGACAAGAATGGCATCCAAGTGGCAGTTTCCCCTGGGCCATATAACAAAAATAACAACGGAAGAATATAATGAGTGAGAATAACAGGAGCAGGCAAGCAGGTACACTCGTTTTGCTCTCCTCTATTAATAGCATCGCGTCGCGTTGGGATTCAACTCATTCGGGTAGCTGCCGATAATTATGTCGTCAATGGGTTTTTTTTTTAGCGAACGAAAAAGTACAACTAGATGCAAACAGCGGAGTGTAGCTGAAGCTCGGCTGCAACCAAACAACCACAAAAAAAAAAAAGAGGCGTTGTCGCCACCAAGTGCCCTTAAGGTGTATTACAAGTGCTCAGTGCGGCAACATGAACAGAGATGATGGTGATTACAGCTCCACTTCCTGTGTTCAGTCAATTGATTGTGTATTCCCTCATAGTCCTAGATACTAAAGAGGTTTATCTTTCGGTGTTAGTGCTTCTTAACCTATAATAAAGTTATAATTGAAACATTTTAACAAAGATTTTAAAGCTTTACAGTACATGAATGTTATTCTAAGATGTCTTCATGTTGTCGGCTCTGTCAATCATCGTGGAACGGGAACCTTGCGACCCTAGATTGTTTTTTTTTTTTGTACGTGTTCATAAAGAGATGTATAGATGGTATATGAGAACATTCAGGCTATTTCTGTGGCAAGACGTTGCATTAAAAGCGATCCCCGCTCACTTCTACAGTCCCCTCCGCTCCAGCCGTGGCGACACTCCGTACAATACTTCCCGTCGACGAAGAAGTCGTCGTTGGCTTCCCACGTTCCGTTGTTGCAGGCTTTGCAGTTCTCGAACAGACTGCAGCCTGGCAAGGGACGGAAAAGCAGAAAGGAGCGTTTCGTTGTTGTTACAGATTGAGGGAATAGACGACGGGCGACATTGTACCTGGGTGGACGATGCAGGGGTCGCACTCGTCCAGAACATTGCGGCAGCAGGGGACGGTGTAGCCGACCCCGGACCCTTTGGAGGGACAGCGGCACTGGATCAGGCGGTACTCGCAGCACGGGCGACACATGGCGCTCCACTCGGAGCTCGGGCAGTTGTCCCTTTTCAGAGGTGTGGAACCCGAAAAAGCAAAAGACAAGTGGCATCAAATTGAGTTCGCAAACACGTGAAACCTCAGACTTCTGATAGACTTTGTGTTTTGTGTCCTCAGTCCTTCAGTTTTCTGGATTGGACCCATATTGTGGATTTTAAATTAGCTCCCAGGTCAATTCAACTCAGTTCGTTGTGGCTTTAATGGCCGGACGTTTTGAAAGAACAACGTTGCCAAAGCACCAACATAAAAAGTACACACTACATATGATAGTTATATGATAATACACAGAATTAAACTCTAAAGTACAACACTTTTTTTCATCCTTTTTTCACATCCTAAAACAGGTTATTTGAATTTCTGTTTGAGTGAGAACAATGGAATGTGTGTCTGGAGTCTTTTTGTTGCTACACAAGCTTTATGTTTTCAGAATTGTTCACACGGTGCAATTTGTTGTGTGTGTGTGTGTGTGTGTGTGTGTGTGTGTGTGTGTGTGTGTGTGTGTGTGTGTGTGTGTGTGTGTGTGCTCAATGGAGAAAGCACTGTACCGGGAATGTCACAACAGACTCCCAGATTGTAGGGCTGCGAGTTTTTAAGTGTGTGTGACGCTTGCGTGGACGGGTCACGGCCTCGGTCGCCATTGTGTCGCAGACATTTTTATGGTTGAAGTAACTCAAGCTCGACCCTTCAGAGTCATTTTCTTATTTTCTTAAGTTTCATATTAATTTTCTATTTTTTTTACAGGAGAATGATTTCCTGCTTGGAAAATTCATTATTTTTAATCACAATTGTAATCAGTAATGTTTAGATTATTCGATTGTGTAAATCTAAAGTGATGAGAAGCCTTTTAGGGATTTTGGACTCCCTTCCATGTTCTATTATTATTTAAATGATTCCGTTAAATGATTATTTGAATGTGCTATTAAATAAAAGTAAAAGAAAGAAAGACACAGAAACATTAAAGTGTCACTTTAAAAATACACACAACTGATTTAGCCCCATAATCCATGTTTTATACATGACATAATGTCCATTCAGTACATTTTCCCGTTGCCTGATGATGCAGATCACACCTTCACGCGCAACATGTCACGATGACAAACCGCTGAGACGTGAAATCCATCTTGGCAGCTGATTGTGACCTTTCAACCCACAATGATGCACCGCGTCGAGCAGCTCGGGGAAAATGCAGAGACTGGATGAAATATGTCCCCAAAACAAACAAAACCCCACTTTGAATAAACGTTCGACGGAGCAGAGGAGTTCTGGATGAAGCTCACCAGGGAGCCACAGCCAACCGTCATCACCACAGCTTTAACTCTACCCGGTGCCAAGTGAAACGCAAACGCTTCCCCGGGTATTGAACCCTCGCCAACACGCCCAGTGTTTACTTTCATTGGCAAAGGGAAAGGAGCACGCGTGTGCGAGCTGCGCCCGGCGTTAGTTACGCGCCGTTCTGTATTTTCAGCGAGGCGCGTCAGAGTCCCGCGTGAACGGAGACAAGTCGTGGCAGCAGAGGTGACTCACCGACATGAAGCAACTCCGCAGTTAGTCAGCAGTTAAGCCAACAGGCTGTTGAAGATCACAAAAGACGATAAAAAAAAAAAAAAGAAAGAACAAAATTAGATTTAAGAACTGCTTACCATGTGGCCAAGCTTCCGCACAGAGACAGAGGTTCAGGAGGAGGTAGTAGAGCTTGGGGTCCAGAAGAGTTGACGCGGACGCTTTCCTTGCGGGGAAAGCGAGCATGTTGGCTGCAAAAAGCGCTGAGGGATAAACCTCCAAAAGACGCTTTTTAAAGAGAGAGAGGAAGAGGAAGAGAGGTCTTCCTGTCTCCTCAGAATGGGATGCAGCTATGTGCCCATTCCTTTCCGTGACGCCGTCACTTGTGTTGGCTTTTGAAATTGCTCCAGCTCAAAATCAGTGCCAAGTCTTCCAACTAGTGCCCCCCCCCCCCCCCCCCCCCCCCGGTCTCTGCTTCTCGTCTGTGAGACGGGAATGAGTGCTGAGCGCTGAATAGCAACAAGGGGGGGGGGGGGGGGGGGGGTAATACTTGTTGGCAAAGGAGATGGAAAGGGCATTCGAGGGGAATAAAGACATGCTAATGAGGAAAACAGTGAAGGGGAAAAAAAATATCCATCTGTCAGCTTGAGCTGAGAGGTTTTCAAGGGAAAAAGGACAGAATCTCATCTCAGGAGCTGCAAGTTTGAATTTGTTTTTCCCAAAAATAAGTCTTGGAAAACACATCTGCAGACGCACCTGACGCTTCATCGTACACCGGCTGTCACGCCGGACATGACGACCCCCCCCCCCCCCCCCCCCCCCTCCTCCCTTCCGACTGCTTGGAAAACAGATAACAGATGTCCCTCTCTGTGATATGTTTATGATGTCAGGCTACATAGATCTGCCAGGAGCGATGAGGCTGACAGGATGGCCAAGGTCGCTTCTCCGTTACCTCGGCCTTTACCGAGGAGATTCCACGTTACCGCGTCTGCGTTACAGATTGAGGCTGATGTCGTCACATGACTTGTTGTTTGTTCTTTTTTTTTTTTTTTTTTTAAAAGGCTGTTGTCTTTAGCGTTTTTTTTGTGAAATCTGATATGATACTTATTCGATATATGTCTTTTCTGATTACATTACATTACAGTCATTTAGCAGCGACTTACAATTCAGTATCTATAGCTGCAGGAGCAATTGTTGGGGTTAAGTGCCTTGCTCAAGGACACACTGGCATGAGACTAGCGGAGCAGGAGCCGGGGAATCGAACCGACGACCCTCTGATTGAAAAGGCGGGCCCTGCTCTCCACTTAGCCTCGGTCACCCTCAATTATGACCTTACCAAAGGTGAGAGTAGATTTTTAAATGTACATTTGGAAGAACGGATTGACTTGTTATTTACTTGCAATTGCTCTGTTCTGGTTCATTGTTGGTATACACACAAATATTAATAATGATCTACATCATGTATACATATTTCATATGATAATGATAAGCATGAATCTAAAAATCTGGTATTGTTGAATTCTTTCAACCCATGACGTGTTCCTCTATGAGTTGAGATACGTCTTCTACTGCACAGCTCCTTAATAAATCATAACTGATGTAATAATCTATTTTATTGGCTCGGGAAAAGTTGATGCTTTGGGAATAGCTTCGTCCTTTCTTGTTCATAAGCTCCAGGCCTTTGAGGCAATAATCAAAGGCTTTTCTTGTATAGACGTTGACCACTAGAGGGCAGAATATCTCCATAATAAACTTCATGGTGACCTAGTGTAACCTTAAAGGTTCTCTACGCGAGAGCGTTAATACCGCAGCAAACACTTATGTTCCATGTAAAGATGTTTGGTAAGAGTGCTGCAGGGATGAGGTGGTTCCCTCCACAAAGGCCAATATGGGATTTTGGATTATTGCAGAATATAAACTCTGATAGCAGACAAACATTTATGATGACTCAAACATCTTTTTGTTCGGCAAGAATGGGATCAAATGTGATAAATTACAGACGCGTCAAAGAAAATGAAAGCTGTAATTAGTGCCGCAGGTACAGTAGATATCATTGGAATCGGAGTTAATTTAGAATGAATTATCAGGTCGTGCTTTCATATTTTTGCTGAAATAAATACAGAATACACAGAGTGCCACACTTTCAAGTCCACAAGTCAACATTTGATATTATCCACCCTGAACACACAGTGTGGCTGACGCAACTATCGCCACATTGTAAATCGGAGACTCGACTCCAAATTAATGCTAATGTTGCTCCGTGTTTGCTAGCGTGTTAGCCCTATCAACGCTACAGGGTGATGCTTCATCAGGGTGGTGTTCACAGCTGGTTTTTGCTGCCCTCAAAAGCCCCCCCAAGGTTTAAGACGCATCTGATACCGTGGATGACGCCGTAGAAATACATGAACAGATGTACTTTACAGAGGCCTTCAGAAATACATCAGCAGCTCTCATAGCGTTAGCATCGAGCACGTGTTTCTACAAGGCTCTGAACTGGAGATGTGACGGCGGTGATTAACTCTGGCGTCGGCAAAGTGACAAACCCACTTTTTTTTTCTTTTTTTTTTGACCACCGCTTTGAGCCGACGCGCATTAAAAGAAACACGACACGGCCGCTTGTGATACTCGCATGCCTTTTGAACTGTCAATCATTATTGAGGATTTCGCCTCGTGTGCGTGTGTGTGTGTGTGTGTGTGTGTGTGTGTGGGGGCGGGGGGGGCACAAGGCCACGTTCACTGTTGAAATGAGTTCTTGACATCAGAGACCAGTGTTTCTTTTTTTTTTTTTTTTGGTACATGTAATTGGCCCGTGGTGCTCCATTATGGAGCTATTTTTAGCGTCCCGTTGCTCGTTGAGAGATATTCCACTCGGAGCCAAAGAGACTCCGACGTCTAACTAACCTTCCTCACCTCCATCTAGTGTTGACAATAACCAAAGCGACCCACGGTGACCCACAGACGTCTCACTGAAGGACATCTCGTCCTAAATGAGGCCCACGTTACGAGGTCTTCAACAGGGGGGTCCGCGACCCCTAGGGGGTCCGCGGCGGTACTGCAGGGGGTCCGCGATTTTTTATTTATTTATTTATTTCCCCCCGAAACATGAATCTGTCCATTATGTTAATAGTTCAGTATTATATGCAAGATAACAGGTTTGTTTATGCGTGGCAATGGCACTAATACTCCATCACTCATTTTTCGTTTCCACATTTATGTTTAACATAAAAACGTCAATTTGAATATCTTGTATGCATGACTATCATACAAGGTATGTTTATGAATGTCAGTGTCACGGCCGCCCTACTCACTGTACCTTTAAAATAAAAACATGAATACATGAACCTGAATAGCTTAGTACTGAATGCACAATAACAAGGTATGTTTATACATGGCACTAGGCCCAGTTTAATATAAAACACAGTTTTATACAATATATATAGTCGGGGGTCCCTGCTCCATGTCTCCATCAGTTTGGGGGTCCTTGGCCTGAAACACGTTGAAGACCCCTGCTTTAAACAATTAAACAAAAATGTGGATTGTAAATCTACATTCTTTGGTTTTCTCTAAATGGCCAGTCATCTAACGTGAAGCATGTTTCAATGGTGGCCTGCTGTTGCATCTCACTGAATCTACTCTTTGTCCCAAACGAGCCATTAAAAAGCTGATCCAAAACATCCGAAGCACACGCGTCGACTTTCTGGACCTTTCGGCTGCATTCCTCTTACTTTTCCCAGTAAGCGGAGCGAGCGCTCCGATACGTTTCAGTCACGGCGAGACACGATCGCACATGCTCAGTTTACACCTACGGAGATTACAGAGAGACGCGAGACATTTTTAATAAGACGTCCAAAAAGTAAAGACTATCAATCATTCAGTTAATTACATTTCATGAGAGCATATTCATTCAATTTGACGTATTTCATCATGCTGCTTTAAGACAGTAATATCCGGTTTATTTCTATGAATGTATTTATCAGTTAAATGAACACGTCTCAGGATCTCACTAGTGACGCTCACCTTTGATTGCGATGCAAAAAAAATGTAAGTTACATACAAAATATGTATGTAAACTATACTTGAGAGTGTCGTCCCTCTTTTGAATGTGTCTTCATGTATATTTAATCATTTCACCACAATGTCCCTTATGAATAACGAGACTTAAAACAGTCGAATTGTTTTCGCCACCTTTTAATGTTTTCTTTTAAAGTATGGTCAAGAGAGATTTTTAGAAAGCTGTTTTTTTTTTTTTTTTTTTTTGCAGACGGACGCCGGTTCCTTTTTTTCCGGGCCGGTGGAGAGACGTTCACAAGAGAAGAGACGTGTGCAAACAAACACACTCGTCGGGACATTTAAAAAAAAAGAGACACGTAAATGGACACAGACGACACGAGAGACTCATGGGGAAGATATGCAAATATATTCTCAAGACACCGTACACCGTCAGCTCAGAAGCACCAAGCAAATCATTTACATAGTTTATGACAGTTGAGGATGAGGGAGGAGTGTTTACTCTGGAGACAGAGAAGAAGACTCGTCTGTCCCACTGGAACAGGGTTTGATTACCTAGGGTTAGGGTTTCTTACTGGAGGACGTTACTGATCCTTCCCTCATGGCTTTGTTCACGCATGAAAACCTTATTATAGTAACATACACTTTTCACAAACCCTGCTAATGCAATTTATTGATTCATAATCAAAACCGAAGGGAAAAAAATAGTCTTTTTTTTTTTTCGCTATACGACTTCTAATATCCCCACTATGAGTAAATATACGCTCCCTATGAATAAAAACATGATTTTCTTTTTCACACATTATCACATTTCTTAGTCAAAACAATTGTAAAAAAAAAAAAGGCCCCAAATGCATGTGAATTGCTTTCAATAAAATATATATATATTTATTTATATACAAATTCCTTCAGGCCTCAAAATAAAACCGTATAAAACCACACGACTTTTAAAAAAAACAATCAAATCATGAATGTCCAAGTGTGCATCGCTTCACTTCTTCTACACGTTTCACATTCTTTCAAGTTACACGCCGATGTCGCCTTTCTCCCCCGGCAGCAGCTTCTCCTTGGCCGAGTCCTGAGGCTCTCTGGGGGGGGCCTTCTTCATCTCCATGCTTTTGACCCAGGTGTAGGCCGACGAGCCACCGAGCACCATCATGTTGCTGGTCCACCACAGCAGGCTTTTACTGGAGGAGTTGTACACCACCGCGATGACGGTCTGCGCGCAGGCCTTCGCCGTCCCCGAGACGTTGTGCGTGAGCGGACTGGTGAACTTGATCTGCAGGCCCGTAACGTAGCCGATGGCGAAACCGAACACCCCGCCGAGAGTCATCATGCCCCAAAAGGCGGGGCTGCCGAGGCGGTCGAAGCCGGCGAGACGGCCCAAATCTCCAGACGCCAGGATGAGCGGCAGGAAGAGGACGCAGGCATTGATGTTGTTGTAATAGGACAGTTTCCAGATGTTTCCCTCCACTGCCGGCATCACCTTCTTGGTGTAGATGGCGTTCATGGAGACACAAGCGCTGGCTATGACGCCAAAAAAGACGCCGATCCAGGAGAGGGACCCCGTCATGCCTTCCTGGTCCACACCGAGCCAGAATCCACCTGAGAAGAGTGGAAACATGCGGGACTGTGAGATCACATTTCACAATGGAGCATGTTCAACAAGCTGAACTTCAGCACTGAAACAAGTGAACACATGGAATATTTCTCAGATTTACTCCACACTTTTACAGCCAGGACTTGAAATATTGTTTGAACAAAAGGGCTGATTAGGAAAAAAAAGAAACCGGCAAATGTTTTGTTGATAAATAAAAAAAATGATATTATAAACTCCAAGTCCCAAGTCCATTCCCCAGTCAAGACTGACCAGTCCTAAGTCAAGTCCTGAGTCAAGTCCCAGGTCAAGACTGACAAGTCCCAAGTCAAGACGGACAAGTTCCAAGTCAAGTCCTGAGTCAAGTCCTAAGTCAAGACTGACAAGTCCCAAGTCAAGTCCCGAGTCAAGTCCAAAGTCAAGTCTCAAGTCAAGTCCCAGGTCAAGTCCTAAGTCAAGACTGACAAGTCCCAAGTCAAGTCCTGAGTTAAGTCCTAAGTCAAGACGGAGAAGTCCCAAGTCAAGACTGACAAGTCCCAAGTCAAGACTGTCAAGTCCCAAGTCAAGTCCTGAGTCAAGACGGACAAGTCCCAAGTCAAGTCCTGAGTCAAGACTGACAAGTCCCAAGTCAAGTCTCAGGTCAAGACTGACAAGTCCCAAGTCAAGTCTCAAGTCAAGTCCTGAGTTAAGTCCTAAGTCAAGATGGAGAAGTCCCAAGTCAAGACTGACAAGTCCCAAGTCAAGTCCTGAGTCAAGACTGACAAGTCCCAAGTCAAGTCTCAGGTCAAGACTGACAAGTCCCAAGTCAAGTCCCGAGTCAAGTCCAAAGTCAAGTCTCAAGTCAAGTCCCAGGTCAAGTCCTAAGTCAAGACTGACAAGTCCCAAGTCAAGTCCTGAGTTAAGTCCTAAGTCAAGACGGAGAAGTCCCAAGTCAAGACTGACAAGTCCCAAGTCAAGACTGACAAGTCCCAAGTCAAGACTGTCAAGTCCCAAGTCAAGTCCTGAGTCAAGACGGACAAAACTCAAGTCAAGTCCTGAGTTAAGTCCTAAGTCAAGACGGAGAAGTCCCAAGTCAAGACTGACAAGTCCTAAGTCAAGTCCTGAGTCAAGACTGACAAGTCCCAAGTCAAGTCTCAAGTCAAGTCCCAGGTCAAGACTGACAAGACTCAAGTCAAGTCCTGAGTTAAGTCCTAAGTCAAGATGGAGAAGTCCCAAGTCAAGACTAACAAGTCCCAAGTCAAGTCCTGAGTCAAGACTGACAAGTCCCAAGTCAAGTCTCAGGTCAAGACTGACAAGTCCCGAGTCAAGTCCAAAGTCAAGTCTCAAGTCAAGTCCCAGGTCAAGTCCTGAGTCAAGTCTGACAAGTCCCAAGTCCTAAACTTTGAGTCCTGAGTCCTAAACAAGTCATAACGCGCTCTTCACTACATGTAATGCCATTTGCGTCTCCGTCAGTAATTGTTGACCCCCAACGTTTAGCATTCTGCAAACTTAGTTCTCGAGCGTGTTCAAAGTTATCTTTGGTCTTTATCCATGTATTGTTATTCCAACCGGCTCTCAGTAACGCAATGTTGGTTCTGCACGGCCAGGTGGCTCACGGCCAGGTGGCTCACGGCCAGGTGGATCAAGTGGGAATGAATATTTAACTGAGTCAGGAAATGAAGGGACATTAATTCATTTGTGGCAAGCTTTTTAAATAACACACGGATTAATTTGGGGGGGGGGGGGGGGGGGGGGGGGCTTAGTGGAAAGTATCAAGTAGTTGGGTCAAGTCCAAGTGAAGTCACGGGTCATTGGTGTTAGTCTTTTTATTTAGCCAAGTCCACGTCATGTGACCCGAGTCCACACCTCTGTTTGGAAAGGAGGCGTTTAATGACCACACAATGGCAGCATGATTTTGTGCATGAGGATACAATAATACAAACACATTATTTCTGACAGTATCTACTGAGAGCAGATTCGATTTGGATATAAAGTGCACGTTACCTAGTATGATCCCACAGCACCCTATGGCTTGGATTGACGTGGTCTGCTTCAGGACAACGTAAGACAGCAGCACGTTGAAGACGGTGCTGAGCGACCGACCGACCGTGTAGAAAGCCACCCCGAGGTGCTTCAGGCACAGGTTGTTGAAGATGATCATGCAGATGAACACGACGGACAGCGGCAGCACCTCCCGGGACGTCTTCAGGTCGAATCTGACCGAGGGGAAGTCGATGAGTCCCGGCCACACTCTGGACAGCAGCTGCATGAGCCAGCACAGTCCGACCGTCACCACGCACTGGTAGAACGTGACGAACAGCGGCGCGTCCAGGTCCCGGTTGTCCAGCAGGTAATTGTTGACGAACACCATCGTTATTGAGACGAACCAGTACAGCGCAACCACGGCTCCTATTTTGACAGCCCGCATAATGAAAGTCTCTCCATTGCGACCGTCCTGGTCCATTGTCTCCGAACCGGATAGAGCCATCCTCAAGATACTGGTCCGCTTCAGCTGCGCCCTGTTCATGATAGCAGAGAGAGAAGAACGACCCGGTTAAAAAAAAAAAGAAGCATTTACATGAGCTACTATGTAGCTACAAGCTAACTACACGATACAAACATGACGAGCGTCCTCCGCTAACGGCAAAATCAAGATAACTTCCGGTCTATTGTTTTTCTTTCCTTCAAAATAAAAGCACATCGCTAGAAATCTAAAATCAAAGACAAATTACATTTAATATCAACAATACTTATGCATTATGAAACCCTGTATTGCTCACTAGCTGGGGCAGTTTAGCAGTAGAAAAGCAAAGTATGTCAAAAATCATATCTAGTAGATTTTGCTCTCTTTTTCAAACGGTTAAAAACAGGAAACGTACTTCAATACAATGTCATCATTCTGACAGCAATCATTATCGATACTTTATTTCATTATGTGGGTGTTGGTGACGTCAAATACAACAAACATCATTTGTTAAACGTTTAGTTTAAATTCCTGACTTTTATCTTGAAGGTGGACGCTCAAGCCGGCGTTTCCTTGAGCGTGACTACTTCCTTGTTTGAGACAACTTTTTTATTTTTTTATTTAAAGAAATACTGTCCTTGAATCTTTGAACAAGCTAATGTTCAAAGATTAGATTGTCTATTTATTATTAAAAGAAAAAAAATGTTTCTCAGTGGCCATTAATCAAACCAGTTCACTTATTTAGATGTTTCAGCCTCCAGTGAGTCATTGCATTTCCACGTTTTTCGTTCTGTCTCTAATCCATTTTTTTTAATATGACAAATGAATATTGGCATCAGCCTGTATTATTTGTCGTGATTTGTGGTTATGATGCATTATTAAAAACATGTTCCTACCTAAAGTCGTCAGAGATTGCTCTTTATTTGATAACTCCTGCACACAGAAACTCGTCTATCGAGTCTTCTCTATTTATATTTGTACTACGCAGTGTCTCCCATTACGCACCAGCGCAAGTGACTGTTGCATGATCCATCATTTCCTGGTATATACACACAATTTGCCCCTTTCAGAAGGCAGTGCGTGCGACGAAACAATGGAAGGATACTATCATATAATATATCATAATGCGATACAATGCAAGAGCCAGTCTAGCCGGCTTATTTTATGATTCCAGATGTACCTGTCAGGAGGAAGCAGGCCTATCAGACGTAGGATAAGAACACGCTCTCGAGGCAAATGCTTTGCTCGAAACTTCAGCGTAAAACTCCAGAAGCTCGTGTCTAAAAACTCAACGGGCAGCCAAAGGAAAGCAAAGCAAACGCGTCTTACCTATAGTGTCACCTCACCGAGCAATGCATGCTTCAGCAGCAGCCTCGCCTGTTGAACCAGAAGAGGAGGGATCAAACAGGGGTGACACCACGCTACTGAGTTCGTTTTTGGTTACGCCAGTTTTTCAGGTTGTGCGTCGCGTGTGGCGACGGTGATTGCGCCCTATTGCAATTTGCATGTCGTCGGTCGAAGATGCCAGATATTCACTATCTATATCCAATCCAGCATACCTCAAACAGACATCTGTAGAACATATTATGTACCTTACAATGCAGGAGCCCATTATAACGAATCATTTTAATAAGGAAGTAACATAATGAGAAATAAATGATATAAATAAAGGGTCCCTTATTACATGGTAAGAGTGTATAGGAGGATTAGGTCTACACCTTTTGTGTGAATAATATTCTGACACTAGCATTGTATTGTTTTACAAGCCATTCTACTTCTCAGCATAGTATTTTTTGGTCACATCCTCATTCTCAAATATAGCTTAATATGATATGCTATATACTATTGTTAGGACTCAGGGATTTGCATTATAGCCACTCTACTGACTATTTCCACAACCATTTAGCACTTTGACCTCCAGAGTCCAGGACGGTAGTCTACCTCTGTGTGTGTGAACATGATCAGGGTGGTGCCATCTCTGCCATCTCGTGTTGAGCCAGGACACACAAAACAAACATTGTTTTACTTTGTTTGGATCAGTTATTTTGGGTCAGAGTCTGTATCCGCTCACACAGGCCTATTCTACCACACAGTGCGGATGCAGTCTTTGTGTTTGGATCGTCTTTTCTTCCAGTTGTGAGACACTGAATTTAAAATATGTCTTTGCGTCTGCGTGGATAAATTCATGGGTGTAGTAGAATAATCCAAATCCCCTGTAATAACGACGAAGTTTATGAACTCACACGTGTCACAGGCAATACAAAACTCCCATTAAATGTTGACCTAGAATAAACCTCAACAACAAAACCACTTTTCGTGTTGTTTTCGCTGTGAATTTACTATTTTTCTTTTCAATTTTCATATTTTCACTCTTAATACATTACTATTGTACTAAAGCCTGAAGACAGCAGGTGGCAGCAGATAATCAATGTTCATTATATCGCTGGCTGCAGGATTCTAAACGCCAAACTCCTGCAAAGATGTATTGTTGTTGCATAGTGACCATGAGCATAATTCTTCTTTCTTTCTTTTTTTTTTTAGTAGTGAATGAAATGATACAGAGTGTGAAATGCAGTTTTCCAAAAGCAAATCAACACCTCAAATCACCACTACCACAACCACAGTTACCCGTATGACGCGAGGGAGGTGCGTGATGTGCAATAAACGAATAAGGAAGTTGTGATTAATGTCATCTAAGGCCAGTAATATTCGAGGACACCAAACTTATGACATTTACTTTGTCCCATACGCTCCGGAAACCGACTCCACCCATCGGCTGACTGCCTCAAAAAACTAATTTGTACAGGTGTTAGTCGCCTTTCTTGCTCTAATGCGAGCCCTCGATTATTAGTAAATGCTTGTTATCTACATATTTCATGACACAAAGTAAAAGAGGTTTACATTGCGCTTCAATTTCCTGTTTAGACCTTGTATGAAACCCCGTCTACCAGCCATCATCGCTCGCTTCGCTGTAAGTGAGCGTTGTCCGCTGCAGTTGTATTTTCTGCTACAGTGCACACAGCCTGTCACTTCGCTGTAGGCCGCCGAGTTGGTAAGCAATGCCCGTGGACTCGCGTGGTATATACGCTCTCAGCAAAAAGGATGAAAAACTCCATCATCCTCCCGAGAACACAGAGGCAGCATGTGTGCAGTCTGACT
This sequence comes from Cebidichthys violaceus, assembly GCF_023349555.1. Taxonomy (NCBI): domain Eukaryota; kingdom Metazoa; phylum Chordata; class Actinopteri; order Perciformes; family Stichaeidae; genus Cebidichthys; species Cebidichthys violaceus. The sequence goes on along the minus strand of NW_027176484.1, from coordinate 369,227 downwards.
GAGCCTGCACTGCCGCATCCATCAAGGGGTGTCTTGACCCCTCATCGTGCTCATTTTTGCTCGGGCTTTAGAAGGGGGGGGGTGCCCTGCTGGAGCCAAGTTTGCTACTCAGAAGGAGGTCTTGAACCCCTGCCCCCCCCCACCACACACACACACACACACAAAAAAAATGGAGGGGAAGATGCCGCCGGTGGTGTCTTGGATCGCAGAGGCTCTTGCAGCATCCGCACTGCACACAACAAGCAGCTGTGGAAATATAGATGCATATAATTGCTACATGAAACTATAGGTTTATGCTTAAAGGGGACATATCATGCTCATTTTTCTAGTTCACACTTGTGTTTTAGATTTCTGTTAGAACATGTCTACATGCCTTAATAATGTTTGAATAACACATTCATTTGCTCATGCCGTCTGTCTGAATACACCTGTAACCTTTAAACGCGCCTGTCCCTTTAAACCCTCCTTCTAATGAGCCACAGGAGGAGGAGGAGCCAAATCTGATTGACTTGTTGAATCGCATGTTTTCTGATCGCAGCAGCTCACATAAAACTGACCTCGTTGTCTTATTGTCACAGTTTGTGGGTTGGTAGTCACGCTAGATACTTATAGGTACGTGCAAAAAAAGCACTGAAAAAGTATATTTTTCATGACATGTCCCCTTTAAATTGTATAGTCCAGGCTTTTCTACATCAGGGACATTAGAATAAACTTACAGTAGGACTTCCAATTAATTTTTGCCCCTCAGTATCCCATCCACATATTCTGCTGATGGTACCTTTTTATTTCCAGTTAGTGATCTATGCCTGCAGTAGTCTTTAACAAACAGAGCACTCCTCGTGAAAACAATAATCTTCAATCTCTGTCCTATTGTGACAAAGAGATATTAAATGAAAGTCGCATATATTGCATTTCTTAAAAAGCGTCCCATGTATCAGTCGGCTAACTCAATCACCTGCTGGATGATGCAGTTATACGCATGAGCAAGATAAATGCCGCCACGGAGCGCTGTAGGTACCCGCCTCCATGTCAGCATCAAGGGGTGTGATTTACAGGCATTTTCCCCTCAAAACCTTCTATTCATGCGAACGTCTCATTCAATAAACATCTGCGACGTCAATAATCCAAAAACGACAAATACCCCCCCAAAATACTCCTTCGAATGCATTTTGCTCTGGCATCTGTACCACCTCGGTCTCCGCCTAAAAACGGAACATACCATCTGTTCAGGATAGCACGGGGGGGGGGGGGGGGGGGGGGGAGAGGGGGGTTAAAACGGTGTAAACCAGGCGGCAACCTCCGGTTCTGAAAATTGAAGCAATGCGGGAAGTGCTTTACAAATAATGCCTTTCCAATAGCTAGCAGGTGGGGGGGGCGAAAAGAAGTCCCATTGTATGGAAGTCTATGAGAAAATGACTCGACTTCATTCCCTCAGTAAACATTGTAAACATGAGTTTATGGTCACAACCTCTAGTTTCAAGTCTTCTTCAATACAGCATGATGTTCATTTAGTACATTATGGTCCATTTAGAGTCAGACAGACCATAAAGCAGGGGATGATTTAGGGGCGGGGGCTACCTTGTGATTGACAGGTCCCTACCAGATCTGGATACAGTGGGCTACATTCTAAGTCTCTTATCTGTCATTTCCTTGATTCTCGCTTGAACAGAAAGTTGCTTCTGCTCCCCCATCTTGACTCGTCGTCCCCAAAGCTCCTCGTTTGTGCTCTGAGGAGCGAGGATCGATGAGCTCTTCCCGAGTCTTTTAGTTCATCAGATATTTGATTGGACGATGCAGATGTAATCTTAACAGTACTGATATTTCAGAGAGTAGCAGGAGAGTCTGTTTCCCTGTCATCATTTAGCATCATTTCCGTTCAGTCACGTGAGGCTGATAATTCCTGAGTGTCGGTTTTCATTTACATTTCCCCCCCCCCGAAACATTTAGCCTATACTCTCCAGGTTCAAAGAAACCAGAATTATAATCTGGGTCAGTTAATAATGACTTCACCGTCAGAATATCTATAAATAAGACAGACGCAATCTGACATCAAATCGATCCAGCGCTTATAATCGGGACACAGAACACCAAATAAATTTCCTCGAAAAGGAAATGAAAAAAAGGAAAGGAGCACGGTCCCTCCTCGCATGGCTTCCTCAAGTCTGTCCACTCGTCCCTGGTGGGAGGGACTGAGACGCAAAAGGAAAAGACGCAAGTACGGAAACGTGGATGCGATTAGGAGACTGGGGTCACTTCCATTCACTCTTTGCAACCAAAAAAAACAAAAAAACAAGATGGCGAAAGGTCAAAATCCAAGATGGCGATGGCCAAAATGCAGAACTCGAGGCTTCAAAAAAATAGTCCTCTGCTGTGGAATAATGTTTCCCTCCTAACAGTGAAGCACACCTGTTCCCACTCGCAACCAAAATTAGATAACAACATGCATCACCGTCAACCAGTAATGTTGACCTTTTCTAACAGATCACCACTCTGTAGAACAGCAGAAAACCACGACAGGCTTGTATCGGCCGATGCGTTATTAAACGGCTACAGGGCCAGTAAAGTCAAGAAAGCAGGCTTTTTTTCCCCCGGACCCAAAGACAACAGAGCTCCTCTTCACTGGAACCACTAGGGTTGTATTATTAATGACACCGCTATCATCAAACGAGGCCGTTGCGACCAACGGTTGCAGCAACGCTGCACGGCTCACCCGACGCCAGCGTTTGCGCCGGGTCTATAGGCAATTGCTGTTCGGCAATGAATCATCCAGCCAAGTGGGGTGAATGGATGTTTAGGCCGTGAGAGGGTGAGCCGCGCGGTACGGTACCACGGGGCAGCTTAATTTCAAAACACATATAATCCTCCCTTGTGGACCGAAAGTTGGTTTCCCAGCCATGCCGCTTTTCCTTCTTTGATCTCGCTGTGGTTGTAACGAGCTCCTTCTTTTCCCACCGTCCAGGGAAAAGAAGGAGCAGTGAGGTCCTCCTCGTGAATGCTTTTTGGAGCGTTAAAGTAGGCTTTTCATGGACAAAAACATATTTTAAAAAAAAGGTAATATTTAGTTACACACTGCCCCGTTATGTGTGTTT
>NW_027176484.1:222276-364776 GCF_023349555.1 Cebidichthys violaceus | reverse complement strand
AGGGGATGTACGGTTTGTGTTCGCTGCTTCAATTAAAGCAGGTTTAAAGTCATTTATGACAAATACTTACAATCCTATAGCTCGAGTTTGCAGTCATAATGCAACACAATGGGATATTTTTTACAATTGTACATATATAGAAGAGAGAAAAATAACAAAACGCTTATCTTCCTGGCCTGAAAATATGTTGATTTCTAAGGAAAATATAAATCCCTCATCAATATGTGGAGGAGCTCTTCATGTCAGAGAGTACGCTCTGATGAATTTCCTTTAGACCGAAAGCTAAAATATTGTGTTCTCTGCGTAGAGTGGATATCTATTCGGTGAAATGTATTCATTTTGATGCGTTCATGATTCCAGTCTTACGCCTTTTAAACACCAGGGGGCATTTTCTTTTTGTCTTGTGAGTAATCCGTGCGTCATTGTATTGTTTTTGTCATTACTACTGTCACACAGCACTAAAAGCCCCAAACATTATTTCCCGCAGGTATATCGGCTATATCGCCGGTGTGTTAAAGCTTTTAAAGTGGAAATTTAAAAAAAAAAAAATTAATGTACTATGCAGGTATTTTTGAATTCTCACCTCATTTTTTCTAGTCTGGTCAATCATTTCAGAGTTAAGTTAAACTCATCCCGTACAATTGAACATGTCACACGATGTGCACACGAGTGCACTACAAAGGTCGCCAGCAGACTACCTATCTGAGTGACTCACTGGTTACAGCACCTCTAATGAAGCTAAAGTGGTCGTATGCCGCACGCTTGTGTTTCCATTCCCCTGCACCGCTGCCCAAGGGCTTGGTTAATTATCTCCTTTGTTTAAAATGGTTCCTCACACCGGCCTTGAATGTGCTGTTAGTGGGGTGAGTGAGTGGTTTGTGCTTGATCAATAACAGGACTCCTGCGTAGCAGGAAGACAATCCCACTCGCTCTCGTCTTGTGTGTGTTTTTCCCTTGTTCGGTCCTCCCTTTCTTTGCTTTTTATCTCCTCTGTTCTTTTCCCCTCCGACACGTTCCTGCTTCATTATCGTGCTTTCCTGTCCACGACTCAGTGAGGTTGTCCTCTGCATAAAACATAAACTATCTCAAAGTCCAAGTGAGAGCAAACAACACAGTTGTTTAATCACTTACAATAACAAATGGTAAATTGATAGTTAATAATGAACTGCGCATTAATAATGGTTATTCATTGTTAGTAATGCTATAATGTATGTTATTTTAAGAGTGTATTGTTGCACACACTATAACACTTTATATGTTATATTTATTATTTGTTAAATTACTTGTTAAACATGGATGGACCATAAACTGATTATTAACTATTAACAAAGTATTACTTAATATAAACATAATGTTTATAGATGCGTTTTAACAATTTAACAAAGTGTTAATTATTGTTTTAAATAATGTTTAAAGATGCTTTACAAAGTATTTATTAACAATTTTTGCAAATTATAATAATCATCAGTTGCAATGTTATAATAGTCATTTAAGTAATGTTTATAGACAGTTTAAACACTAATTATTAACCATTTACGGAGTGTAACAATAATGTTGTCCACCTATGTAATGTTATAGACATTTTACAAACTATTCTTTTTAAATATAAAGTTTAACGAAATAATGTGTTTAACAAACACTTAATATAGTATATTTAAATGTGTACAACTGTTACTGTAACATAAATTAAAGCACCTACTAATAATCAGTAAATGTTCTTTATTATCATCTGATTGTTTGTCAACAGTAAAATTATGACTAACTTAAGTTGAATTATATTGTTTTTGTTGTTTTTAAGGAACTGAAGGGCGTCTTCAGCTGCTTTAGGTCTCGGGTGAAGTTCCATATTGTGGAGGTTTGTAGCGTTGCCCTCTCAACCACATCCATGAGGAGAGAGTGGATGATTGGTAGCGTGTCATGAGTGTTGAAGGCCAGCTTCCATTACTAAACCCTACCATGGTACAGTAGTAGTCAAAATGTTCAGTTTTATTAAAAATAGAAAAGGCATACACAAAACTTGTCAAATGTAAATATGTTCTTACAGTTCTAACAAACAACTGGCTCCAATTACCTCTTGTAGTTGACAAGGCATCACAGCATAAAACCAACTTGAAACGTACCAAAGGAAACAACGGGAACATTTCCACAGTGCATCCAAAGTATCAAGTGTCAAACAGAAACAAACAAGAAATAAAATACAGATTTTTCTCAGTGATGTGTTGGAGCTTTTCCTCTTTACCAAACTTCTGCTTTATAGCCTTTCTGACTTTCGCCTCCTCCTTTCTGGTTGTGTAGCCTGTAAAAAGAACTAATAAAATAAAAGTTTTACTTACCAATAAAGTTCTCACACAGACAGAGCCATGATTAACGGGTCACTAAACACACCCCTGCTATATTGCCACTGTCAAGAACTTGTGCACAGCCACTTTTTAAACCTGCGATTCTTTACGGAGCGGACATTGACGAGACGGGCGGAGGGTTTACTGTGCAATTTGTGAAGATTTTTCCCGTCATGCGGGTGAAATGCTGAATAATACCGATCCTCTCTGGGCTCACATTGTAAGAAAAATAAACGTGACGTGTAAATCTGTATAGATTTGTAAAAATCTTTGTTAGGCCGGCTTTAACTGGCCATATAACAACAGCAAAAGCACATCCAGTGAGCACCCTAGTGATCAAAGATTGCCTGTGATTGAATGATTTCTTTACCACAAGTAAAGCAGGGAGGCTTGAAAACAAACAACAAAAAAATCCGTATATATGGCAACTTTAAAACAAGTCAAAGTTAGTGCTGCACACAGTGAATTGCTCCTTAATTTCAACTGTCACTTGAAATAAGTCTTCCATAAACCCAGGGATCAGCTGTACCCTCGCAAAGTCTTTTTTATTCCTAAATGGAATAAGCCCAAACTAATTAAGGTTTAATTCCGTGGGCCTCCAGCATGTGAGGAATGACAGCTGTTGGAAAATTTCTCACAGACGATGTTTTATCAATCCGTGTGTACTCAACTTCTGCAACTAATCTTTCAACAGGGGGCATCATCTTCCCCGCAGCACATTGGAATGAGAGAGAAAAAAAAAAGTCAACTTAATCAGTCAATCTATAAAATGCCCACGATTTCGTCCTCAAAACAATTTTTTTTTTTTTTTTTGTAATCAAAGGGATGTTGGATGATTCATAACTTTAATTATGAATCAAAATATTCTTAATTTCATGTCGGCGGTCACTCAGAAGGTGTATCTAATTTTGGAGGCTCCTCATTTACAGTTTGGGCTTTAAATAGTTGATCAACTTTTGACTTCTCATCTCGTGCATCGCCGCATCCCTCAAAGTCAGTCACCAGGGAAAATATCTCATCAGTGTGAAAAGACAAATGATTGAACAAGTGGGCCGTGCACGTGTGTGTGTGTGTGTGTGTGTGTGTGTGTGTGTGCACTCGCATTTATAGTGTGTGTGTGTGTGTGTGTGTGTGTGTGGGTACGGGCTGGTTAAAAAGAAGCTGTATTCTCCATTATCTTGCGGCCAAGGCGGCATTTCTGCTGACACAGTGAAATATTGATGTGGAATAAATTCCCGTCTAATTAGAGTGGCTGAATTAATCGGGAAGCGTTTAATTAGCAGAGTTTTCTTTTCAGTCGAGGGGAGGTTTTGATCCAAGCCATATGGCTGCTCCCTCTGATGTGCCGTGGTTCACAGGCTTTTAAATATGAATTACTTTTGTGAGACTCTTCAATGAAAATGAGCTTTTTTTGGTGTCAGAAGGTAAACTGTCACAGACCTGGTAGTATGAGATACTTATAGTGGTATTACATGAATACTATATCCTGTTATCCATGCTGGACAACTTTGGGACATTGTGGGAAATTGGAATTAAGTTATTGCTTTTGATTTGATTTTGATTATTTTACAGTCAGTCTTGTAGACCGCAGTAGTTTAATCCACTCCACAGCAGCTTCAATTTCAGATTTAATTCCAATTTAGGTTATCCAACATAGAAAAATATGCGCTATAGAATGTCATAGCAATCCACCCATTGGCTGTTGTGATATTTACAACTGGACCTAAGTGGTGGACTGAACAACAGACCAAGCAGAGAGACATTCCTAGAGCCATACTGGCATATATCTCATTTTTAAATAAAAGTAATTTGAAGTTGGGATACCTATGTAAGAGAACTTAAGTGACATCCAAAAACTAAAATATTTGACATACGGAGAAAGGGCATATTGTTTACATGACATGTTCTTTTTTTTTTTTTTACAATGAATATGTCAAGTGTAGTTAATTCACTCCATCCATGAAATGTCCATGAGTATACTCGTGAAGTCTGGATGACATGAAGCTACTCTCTCCATAATGAAAAAAACTTGTTTCCGAATTAACCATAGGTGTCAATCTAAAACCAGTTCATCAAAGCTGTTTGCCTAATAAAACATCTGTCGTGGCTCGGGGTGCACAATATTCATATTCATATCCAGTGATAACCCATACGGATAATGATACTAAGACAACGTGTCACTCAACATGAATCATGAACAAAATATGGAACAGTTTGGGGGATTTTTTTTACGGTCTGATAACAATAAATAAAAACACCTGTGAATTTAAATACACTCACCAGCCAGACCCATTGCACAAACAGCACGGCGTGACATTTAAAATTATATGCACAAATCTGGGAAATGCATCAATGTGTCAAGCAATAAACTTGGATAACACCTGCTACTTGAATTATATTGCACATCAACATTATCCGAGCGTGTGTGTATCCCTTAATGTGCAAACTCACAGTGTCATTGGGCGTTTGATTGATGAGACGGTCAAAAAAACAATCTGCCCTACTGTCATCAGCCTATCAGCGATGAGTAGGATGAAGGAAATAAAGATGGGAGAGCAGTCAGTTGCGCGATTAATGAGTTTGGACTTAAGTATTGTTGAAGAAGTAGATCCATACAGATAGATGACTGTCACACATACTGATCAGCAGATGCATAGACCCTGTAACACTTTGCAAACGATGGTGAAATGCGTACGTACAGCAGAGTACAATAGCCAACCCTCCAGATCTGTGTGTGGGGACAATACATTTGCAAGTGACCCAATATTCAGTGGCCAGATATATACACATGTATTTGTAGGACAGCATGTAAGGTTACACCAGTGAGAAATTACGAGCATAGAGGTCACAAGCATTTTTGATCAGTCCAGTCGTAGCCATAACGTTTAATACCTTGCAGCCATAGACGTGTTGGAATTCTGTAAAACTTGAACCGGCTTTGGGAATATCGATTCTGACAACCAAATATGCAACAACTAGACATGTTGATGCTGATAACAGTTTTAACTCAATGATTAAAGCTCGCTAACTTGCCTGGATGGCCGAGGCAAAACGCCACTTTTGTTGGCAACATGCGCATATGTTTAAATCACTGCTGGCTGAAAAAGGGTCTACAGGAAGTCCTTACTGAAATGTGTATTTTTACAGAACAATGACAACATGTTTTATCAGGTTGCAAAGGCTATTAACATAATACAGAAATATAATATGTATTCATGTTGCGTGATATCTAAGACATTTCTTTTTACGTTTCCAGCTAACCTCACAATAGGCCATATCTCCCAAAAGTTGACTGACATCCCACTTACAAATGTACCTCTCGCACTTCCAGTGATTGCAGCTTTTTCTGTCAGGATATTTTGCAGTTACATTTAGTTCCAGTTCAACATTTTTACAAATTTTCACTGCGGAAGGAGGAGAAGCGTAAGAAGAGAATTAGTGACAATTTTTTTCTTCACTTTTGTGTACGAACGAGGCAAAGATTAGCATAGTGAGTTTGAAGAGAACACCAGGGTAAAGTGAAAGTGGACATAAATTTCTAGTACAGATGTATTATAACAACTGTGGCCATTTATTCCAATGAAAGTTGCTCACAGAGTGCATATGCCAAAGACGTTTTTCCGCTTGGTTTGCTTCCATGTTTACCATCCCACTGCATAAGTTTTCTAGGTTCTGGGAAAGATTTATAAATAGTAAAAAGGTTCATAATACTACACCCTAAACAATTCCACCATAAAATAACATGTAATAAAATGTTTTTGTGGGGTGAAGCTACTGTGTTTACTTTTACGATATCTTACCGTATACTGGATTACGTTATGTGATAATAGAATAACTGGGTTTTACGATATATGCCAGAATATTACCATTTGTTTACAAAGGGTACTACAACCCAATACTTTTGCATTTAATTCCCGACAAATAAAAGAATATCAATAGACATTCAATACATAATCGTTGCAGTTTAATACATGTTCTCAAAACATATAATAAAGGGACATTTGTATTACATCACAAAACTCACAATGTTAAAATATTTTATGACCGGCTTAACTGAACTCAAGACGATAACTTCAGACCAGAAGCGCCGAGATCGAAAAGTGGCCGATGGTATGCTGCTGTTGTTCAGTGGTAGGTACCTATCCCAAGAGTGGTATCCTACTGTTGTTCAGTGGTAGGTACCTATCCCAAGAGTGGTATCCTACTGTTGTTCAGTGGTAGGTACCTATCCCAAGAGTGGTATGCTACTGTTGTTCAGTGGTAGGTACCTATCCCAAGAGTGGTATGCTACTGTTGTTCAGTGGTAGGTACCTATCCCAAGAGTGGTATGCTACTGTTGTTCAGTGGTAGGTACCTATCCCAAAAGTGGTATGCTACTGTTGTTCAGTGGTATGTACCTATCCCTAGAGTAGTATGCTACTGTTGTTCAGTGGTATGTACCTATCCCTAGAGTAGTATGCTACTGTTGTTCAGTGGTAGGTACCTATCCCAAGAGTGGTATGCTACTGTTGTTCAGCGGTATGTACCTATCCCTAGAGTAGTATGCTACTGTTGTTCAGTGGTAGGTACCTACCCCTAGAGTAGTATGCTACTGTTGTTCAGTGGTAGGTACCTATCCCTGGAGTGGTACCTATCCCTAGAGTGGTATGCCAGTACTTTTCTAACAGCACACTGTTTGCTGAAGGCAAGTTAATCTTGAAAGTGGTAGTCCACTGTCAGACAGGCACACCAGTGCCATCTCTTGATGCATATGCACATTTAATGTAAATTGGTTTGATTCCCGAACAGTGATGCCGTAAATGTATTTTTTTGACTTTATTGACAAAGTAGCGCAACACAGTGTCTTAAATAAAGGAATGTACCTATTTTATCTCGTCCATTTTCTTGTTCGGATATATGAAAGGCTTTTTAAATGACAATAAAGTGATTTAGTATTTGCTGATGTGCCCTGAAACTGACATTCCAATGTCTGTATGTATGTATATGTGTGTGTATATATATATATATATATATATATATATATATATATATATATGTGTATATATATATATATATATATATATATGTGTATATATATATATATATATATATACATACCACTGATATGAATGGCATACCACTCTGATTCAACGGTATATATCACTAATATGAACTTTCAAGTGACACCTGCCTTCAGGACACAGTGTGCCATTGGAAAAGTACTAGCATACCACTCTAGGGATAGGTACCTAGCACTGAACAATAGTGGCACACCCCAGGGATAGGTACATACCGCTGAACAGTAGCATATCATCGGCCACTCCCTCAGACATTGAATTAATATAGCATTAAGAACAGTGTAATAGAACTGCATCACAGTCTAGCTTGTTAACAAGTCTTATACACATTTATAGTTAATTTGAACTGCATGAACTTGCACATGAATGAAAACAATAAGGAAAGAGAACACCTTGAAAGAGGACTGGCTGGTATCCTCAATCTCTGATGACGAGTGACTGTAAAACAAACTAAATAAAAACTTAAGAAACACAATGTTCTGAACTTCTGGAAAGTTCTATGACATCCAGGATAAACACACTTAAAAGAAGCTTTGGGTGTGCAACTGTGGGTTCACATGTGCCTCTCATATGTCAACTTATCAGTGCAAGTCTTCGCAAAAAGCTAATACAATAATACCACACAGTTTAAATTAACAGACTAGCCTATGTGATGAGCTGATTACGTGAGGTGAAGAAATTAAACTAAGACAATGGACCACAATGGACTAACGGTCAACAATTAAATTAGTTTGATCTGGTTTTAATGTTGCTCCTGGGATAACACACAGGTAACATTACCGTTACGTTACTTCAATTGTTTATCGTCTTGAACACACATCAGCGATTTCTGGTCCCATTTACGATCCTACAGTCGGTTCTATAATGGCAGAAGTAAACACAAGCTAGGTTACAAACGTTACATTTAACTTTATTTATGTTACCTTAACTTGCTATGCTGTTAGCTAGCTAACCTTTCTAAGGCTAACTGAGCTCGAGCTAGCTAACGTTACAGAGCTAGCTCCGCCAATATTAGCAACCTGATGTTGCTAAGAATAAAAATATTCTATCGTCATTACAGACACATCAACCTACAATAGACTGTACGATATAGATGGGTTGTGATTCACTGAACTTATATAGAGAAGCGTATTTCCACCACTTCACAGAAAATACTGTAGTCTGCTGTTATCGTTAATTGATGGCATTAACTGTAAATTTAAATGCGAGGGATGAACATTTAACTGTATGTTACCGTTATAATGAAATACTGTAAGATACCGTTTTAAATCCACCGTAGCTTTACAGCAATTCATTACAGTGTAGTAAAAAGGTTCATACTACTAAGAGTAACAAATAAAAGCTTGCTCGCTTCACTGCATCCAGCTCTCTTCATACAGCCATGCTCTCGAGACAGTTAATGGCTCTCAACTCTAGTTTCGTGAGAGATCCTACTAGCTCTTTCACAAAGTCTTTCACGTTTGAGGACAAAACTGAAACTACTGCTGTTAAGTGCATTTGAACCGTGTTCTGTTTTTGGTCCTTGAGTAGACATATTTACGATAAATTGTTTGCTGTGTTTCTCTACCACTACAGTAAGATAAATGCTAACATTAGCTTATGTGGCTAACATCAGCAACATCGCAACAATGATATACGATCCAGGAAGGTCGGTTTGAGTAATAGAGTCATGAGAAAGCTTATTAGACGTGCTGAAACAAAAATGGCATAAATAACAATGACATTATAACCCTTAAAACAAAGTATGATCTTGTGTTGTTGGGATTATATAATTAATTTGTAATGTAATTTATGATATTGTTAGATTGCTGCAAGTCAGCCACGTTAATACAGGCGCGTGCCTCGCTCACAAACCTCAGGCGTCACTGCTTGACCTGAGTGATTCGCATGTCGCTTTCTTTTCCAAGCGCATAAAGTGCATCAAAAATAAGCCAACAAGCGATTTGAGATTTAACTTCAATGGGAAATAAAAGAATGACAGAAAAGTTAAAATTGAATGTTACACAAAATGTATTTGTAGATTTTGATATTGACAAAGGTGGTGCTGGATCCAATCAAATAGGTGCCAGTCCCAGTACCAGATGAAGCTACATTGGTTCTACGTTCAAGGGTCACCTGATTGATTTAATTTTTTTTGCCAGAGCCCTCGCTAACACATTGGTCCCAACAAAATGATTGAGAAAGCAACGTTTCTAATGTGCCGCTAGTGTCGGTCTAAACATAGATTTACAGCTATTCTGAGACTGCGTCCATCCATCATCTTCTTTCCTGTGGTGGAGTAAACTGGGATGCTGTTTAACTCAAGACAGCATGTGAATAAGTATACCAACTTCTAATAGTTGGATAGACAACATTAGCATTCTGGCCCCTTAACCGCCTGCAGCTGACCTCTGACTTTATTGAGGGCAGACAACAGGCAGAACATTTTTTACTAGAGGCGGGGAAAATCACACTGCTATTATCATACTGGCATCGACCATACACTTTGGAGTTGTAAACTGGTAATGTATGCATATGCTGTCACCTGTTTAGATAACAAGCTGGAACGGGAAAATTATCACAGTTGCTCAGCTTGCAGGGCAAACATGGCAGTGTTTGTTTGTCTTTGGGATCTGTCTGTTTGTTTGCTGTGGTAGGTCATTACTTTGGGGAGTTCAAAAATGTAATTGAATGACCCTTTTACAAAGTTTCCACTGCGGCGGTGTGTAATTCAAGGCCAATATTGCTTCAGTTATTCGTGTTGATTAGAAAAGGTTTTAGGCTCTTGTTTAATATTTAGCCTGAAGGGTGAGTGAATATTGGCTTTAGCAGCTAACATTTACCAGCTGATTATGTTTGTTTCCTAGACTGTATTTGGGGAGTAGATGATTACATAGCCGGTTGTTTTTATTTCTTTAAATATTCACAAGCCCTCAGTAGAGTCGGTATTCGTTTAAATCATTCAGATTGGAAAGGTGTTTGAATATTGCCATGATTATAATTTTAATGTTGTATAGCTGGTCAGAGGTTTGCGCTGACTATGTAGCTGAACAGTGAGATTAACAGTCAGAGTGAGGCTGTCAGTATTGTGATGGTTTAAAAAAAAAAAAAAAAAAGGGCTAATGATTCAGAACGCTGCAGCTCGAGTCCTCACTAAGACCAAGAAAGTGGATCACATCACTTCTGAGGTCTTTGCACTGGCTTCCTGTCCAACAAAGAATTGACTTTAAAATCCTGCTGTTGGTTTATAAAGCACTGAATGGTTCAGGGCCAAAATACGTCTCTGATCTGCTGCTACCCTATGAACCATCCCGACCCCCTTTAGGTGGTCTGGGACCGGGTCTACTTTCTGTTCCCAGAGTCAGAACTAAACATGGAGAAGCAGCGTTCGGTTCTTCTGCTCCACATATCTGGAACAAAGTCCCAGAAAGCTGCAGGTCTGCTGAGACCCTCAGCTCCTTTAGATCCAGACTGAAGACTTTTCTGTTTGCTGCCTTTGATTGAACCACATTCAAGGATATTAATCAATTTCTGCATTTTACTACTACTGTATTTTATTTCTTAAACTGCACTGCAACTATTATTCTGCTTTTAGCTTTTTAGTGTTTTAATGACAGTTTTTAATGTTTCAATGAATGTTCTTAATTGTTTTTAAATCTCCTTTTCTTTTGCATCATGTTTTGATGCTTTTAATGGTTTTATGTGAAGCACTTTGAATTGCCTTGTTGTTGAAATGTGCTATACAAATAAACTTGCCTTACGTTGCCTAATAAAGCACAAACATCTCACAAGAAAAAAAGAAAAGAGAGAAATATATGACTGTTAAACAGACTAGAAGTGTTCGATTCTGCTTTCCGCATCATTATATGCGAGCCAGTAGAAATGTGGATACTGAGATCAGCTTTGATATGCAACATCAAAACACAGAGTATTTGGTATCCTAACTGCTCTATCCAAGGGCGATGTAAACAGTCTCTGTCTTTCAGCATCAAGCCAAGCACAATGATGTGCACTAAAAACAAATCAAACATGCCACTCAGACACCCGTCTCAGACAAAATGGCCAGTTTACTCTGCTCTTTGTTATCATCGATGAGCACAGAGAGCCGGAGGTGCTGGCTCAAGTGAACTGCCAGGGATCCCTTTTATTGCCTGGGGAAATGTGACACTGATGACTGAGCAGGGAAAGCGATATCACAGTCTCCCCTTTTTATCCTGTTTTCCACTACTTCACCATTCCGCAAGTGTCAAGATTAGTGGACATATCTGCCATCTCGCCATCTTGTCACACTGAAAGGAACAGCGGGTAGGATTTAAGGGGATTTATTGGGAGTAATGGAATTTCATATTCGTAACTATGTTTTCATTAAGGTGTAATAAACTCAGCCTAAGAATCGTCGTGTTTTCCCTAGCTTAGAATGAGCCGTCTCATAATGGCGTCTTCACCGAGTACGTCATTATGCACCACCCAGAACGGTTAAACCAATCACCGGCGTAGTTCCCAGACACGCTTGGCAAGGGTTGGATGCAATCTGCAATTCCACCACTAGATGTCACTGAATTCTACCCACTGCTCCTTTAAGATTCTCAGTTCTTTTTACAATACAGCGATGCTTGTACTGCTTTCACCTTGAGAGTCTGTATGTAAGTCTCCAGTTGTTTGTTGCTGTTTTGTGGACAGATTTTTATCAACGTAGCATCGAAACCGTGCAAGATGCGATCATAAAACTTTACACGTGAGTAGTTGAAGGGGGGTAAGGTAGGAAGTGAGGGAAGTCCCCCATCCATTTTATGACCCTGGCGTCGTGATTTGCGTCGTGGCTGGTGTGATCCTGAGAGATCATGTTAATGTTCTGCATATTACAAAATTTTTTTTTTATTTAGATACATTTATTTAGATTAATGTATGTATATAATAATGGCTAATTCTAAGGTAAAGAAAACACAATGATTCTCATTTGCAGGTGATAATACCGAAATAAAAACAATGGTTATTAATATTATATTACATTCTTCCAATAAATCCCCTTAACTGCTACACTTTTCCTTGAAGTACGAGTTTATCAGCAGCCTCTTCACGCTGAAGTACGCTCAAGGCACCCTGCCAGCGGATCCGTCACATCTCCAGAAACGTTGTGGCACATTTCCAAACAAGCCTTTTTTTTTTTGGATAACCAGACTACATATTGGGAATGAAAACATTAAAACTTAATAAAGTGACATGTCGACAGCTTTTAGCTTTTAGGCTTGAAATCTCACAACACTGACAGCTGGACTCAAGGCACCCTGATGAAATGCATTGTGGGGCAGTTGAGCATGTGCAGTAAGCTCACGCCTCATACTCAGAAAATCGTGCAATATGTAGTATACGTCCGGCATTTCTCGCATACGCAAAATCCACATACTGTGCATCGTGAACACGCTACCTATTAATTCCCACGTCACACTTGGTATGAAAAGTATGTTAGTATGCAATTTCCAAAGCTGCCTGAGAGAATATGGACGTGTATCTAAGCATGTAAAGGCTTGACAAATGCATTTCAAAATGTATTGATCAGTTTATATAACAAGTAGTCACATTTATAGATTTTAAAGAATATAAATACAACTTGCAATTTTTTTTCTAAATCCACCATTTCTCAAGTTATTTCATTTCTCATTTATCTAAATGATTCAACTGCTGAATGTGTTTCTGTGATTAATCATCTAATCTTACACGCATTGAAATGCCATCTTTGTGGCATTTGTTCCTCACATCTTGTTCCTCACACTTTCACATACATAATTAACCCCAAATTACAGAGGGTCACTCAAACCCTGAGGGGATTTTTTAATGGTGTCACGGGGGGGGTATAGTATTGATCAAAAACACTGTCAGCTCCTCACAGCTGTATTGTAGCCATACTGTGCTATGTGGGGCACAGAGCGATGCCTTTTGTTGTCCTGTTAAACTGTAGGTAGAAAATGTAGAGCCTATCCATTTGGATGGGTTTTCTCAGAGGATCCTCTCACGGTCGGTGCTAATGATGAGAAAAGTGACCCAGAAATCAATCCAAGACCAGATACTCGGGTAAGTAACTTGACTAAGGAGGTTCCCTCTTGGACACACAAAAGAGAAATGGTGAGCAGCGATGTAATCAAACAAGGTCAGTGAAGGGCCATATATTTCTGGAACAGAATGGAGTCTGTCACTGGTTTACTAATGGGCTCTTGACTGAGAGCAGATGGGGGGGGGGGGGGCGGGATTCTGGGCTGCAAGACTAATTTCATTTAAACCAGGAGCCAGAAGCTCTGTGTACATCAGAACAAATCTGCAATCAATTTCGTCACATAGATTGTATTGAATTCTGTACGTCGGGAGAACTTGTTCTGGTATCACTCACAATGCTGTGCATGATATTATTTTTTTTGTTCAGTACTCAGTCAAATAAAAGTACAAGCATTTGTATGGCTGGCCTTGGTGTAGAGATAAGAAAACAGAGGCCTAAAACACATTTGATCTGTGCATTGAAGTAGGGACATTAGAGGTTAATTTTGATTTCCAGAGCATTAATATAGCAGCAAATAACTATTTGCTATGTGCTACGAGCGTGCCCCGCGGGCTAGCTTGTGGCCACCTCTCTGCACTGCGCTCAAATGGCGGTTACAGCTGACAACGGCGATCCCAATCAACAACGTCCTCACGGAAGTGTAGCGCCCAACCTTTGGTTCCCCTTCACAACAGTTAGCTCTGTCAGCACTGTTGCTGTCATTTGCGCTGTTAGCACCGTTAGCTGTGAGCACCGCTAGCTGTGAGCACCGTTAGCTGTGAGCACCGCTAGCTGTGAGCACCGTTAGCTCTTAGCACCGTTAGCTGTGAGCACCGCTAGCTGTGAGCACCGTTAGCTGTTAACACCGTTAGCTGTGAGCACCTAGCTATGAGCACCGCTAGCTGTTAGCACCGTTAGCTGTGAGCACCGTGTAAAAGTACACACATGCCATAGTCAATGATTAAATATGGAATAATATAAATCAATGATAGTTTAATGCAGCGAAGCTATTTTCCCCGTCTTTGCTTCTGAATGATGAGAACATTCACATTCCTTCAGACAATGCGAGTCCAAAAATTCAATGATACGTTTTTGAAAGTGGACAGTTAAATGCATTTGATTTAGAGTGAATGAGCTAAATAATTAGTTTTTATTAACAAGGTTATTAATCCTATCCACATCCAGTGATAACTAATTATAAATAAAGGATGAGGAGCTTGAGAACAGTTGAAAGTAAAATGAGCACCTTTGCACCTTTTTTTCCAGTATATTACTGTGGTTATAATGAATCCAGCATACCGAAGTAGCTTTAATCACTCTTTCCCTCAGGATCACAGTCAAAATGAATTCATAAGAATTCTTTTCACTACTATAAATCACTGCGCTCAGGACTATCACAGCCTATTTGCCATGAAGAGCAGATACTTTTTACAGACATTTTATGTATCACTCTTCACATTAAGTGTCTCTAATTGTTTGCTGAGTGCTAGTGATGTCATTAGCAGGATTGCTGATAAACTAAAAACTGTAATAACTGCAGTTTATGATTTATAATCCGACCTGAGGTGTAGCCGGCGTAGAAGGTCGTCGGCGAGGTACTGCGGCGAGCGATGCAAGTCGAGCAGCTTCGTGAAATCGGGCTTGGTATCCCCCCCTTGTGTGTGTCCTAGCAGCACACTCAACATGCAGTATGCAAACGAGCGACACCCCGTACCACGCATATTGTTTATGACACATTCTTGGCAGGCGTAGGCACGGTGCACGTCAAAATATGGCCCCGGCCCAGTGCAGAGCACCAGGAGGAATTCCAGCGGAGCCAGAATCTATCTATCGCCTGGTGCAGCTGATCCATGGCCCGGTAGGAGCTTCGTTCAAAAGGATCGGATTTTTCTTCGATGTCAGACTGTCAAAATATTGTTCACCCTTCACCGTTTTTTAGTTTGCAGTGAAAATGATTTGCAATTACATCTCGAGGTCTATTAAATGAAAACCAAATATGTAGATTTGTACTATTTACCATCCTATAATGGACAGCCTACATATTGAATGACTAAAGGGGATGCAGTTACATTAGTAGGTAGTTATGGGCTCAACGGTAGTAGATCTCTGGGTATGAAAACCATTAACTCTGTCCCTTTTAAAAATAAAACGCACACTTAAGAGGCAGATGCTTTATATTTATTGGCTTATATCCTCTCACATGCAGGAAGCCGTCTCTTCGGTTTAAGTAACTTCTACAGCTTAGTGTTTAAAGCTACTACGAGGAACTTTATTTTGGCGGTTTCTGAGCACCACGTAGGTCATATACAGCAGCAGGAATGAGTCCCAAAACCCGGAATTTGCACTTTCGGTTCCCTCGTCTCAGTCAAGGTTTTTTTTTTTTAATGGGTATTTGGTTACATGCCTGAATTAAGGTCTTTGTTTAACAAAAGCTTAAGTCAGTAAATAGCCCTCTTGTGGATTTTTAAGCCTTTACTTTTCTTAACAAAAGGTGTTTGCAAGCAAGAGGCTAAATGAAACTATTAAACCCAATGCCGACAACTAGTCCGCCTTCACAGCCTTGTTGTGTACACTCGCCCTCATGCACATTAGCTTTTTTGCTTCTGATAAATAAATCATAAAAGTGGTGTTCATTATCTTGCTGAACAAAATGGTTAAGTAACATTTTTTTTCTTGCAATAATCCAAAACATCAGAATTATATTCAAGACGGTGTCATAACCAGTTATTGGTTCCTCACTGTAGTTTTAAGAACAATGCAATTAAATCATTTCCCTTTCAGGATTATGAATCGGGCAGGAATAAGGGAGTCGACATCGACAGGATTTTCCCTTGTACTGTTTTTAAAAGACACTTGAAAAGCGAGTTTGGTGGAGAAACTGCACCTCTGAAGTTCAGCTGAGAGAATCCCGGTCACAGAATGAAGTTCTGACCACTGAAGCCCAAAATTGAAGCACATGGTGGAACAGTGTGGGAGCAGCTTATTTCATGGGCTGGCAGCAGACAGTTTCAAGACTTCCTACCGAGCACAGTGAGAGAGAGAGAGAGAGAGAGAGAGAGAGAGAGCGAGAGAGAGAGAGAGAGAGAGCTGTTCCATCCCCCTTTTCCCCTACATTTCCATCTGTCACACTCTGCTTGGCTGCTGCGAAATAAGTATATATCACTCGACAGCAGTTGCAGAGGATTCAATTGTTATCAGTTTCACACCCGTCCCAACAAAAGGACGTTAAGTGGAAAGTGACCGTGGCCCCTGCAGCAAAGATCCGCTCAGTAAATTACTTCCATTGCTCTTCGGTGATCCTATACACTTCTAGATCAATTTGCATTAGTTTTCAAAACGTTAACGACAATTAATCACCACGCACCATTTGCTCTGCTGCATTTATTAGAAATGTTTACGAGTCAACACCCCCCTTCCCCCCCCCGACTGTATTCTCAAAACTCCTTCATCCGCTGAAAGAATCCTTTTCCAGAAAGCTGACTGTGCACCATTTCCAAATCAATCCGCGAAACAAAACGCTTTGTTCATTCAAGGATCGCTTCGCTCAAAGTTGTTGACCTTGCGCCGCACATGTAGCAGTCGTTTTCCACCTTTCACTTTCGCTTTCCAATTACATGTCTAATTTTTTTTGCATAATTCCCGCCCAAAGTTTGTCCCTTTTAATACGGTAGAAACACCGACTGTATACGTCACAAAGACAGGGAAGGTCTGATCTCATGTTAAATATTAAATACACATTGGAAAAAAAGATGACTGCTGAACACAAAGTAGGGAAATAATGAGGATTGAAAAGGTGAATTAATGCCCAAAACATTCATGTGTTTTTATAGTTGTGTTTATTTTATAGACAATCTACTCAGATGCTCAGTGTCAATTATTTTCAAAGAGCTTTTCTTTCCTACAGATTGCATCTTTTCACCACCCTGTGTTTTTTAGTTTTAATCGGTGGCAAAGTTTGTCCTTTCTAGCCCAATGGGAAATCACACTGCGGTTTACCTGGCTTCTTTCTTAAACCCACTAGCTCCATCTCCTTTAGGTGTTTTGTTGCTTAGGTTTATGTCATGGCGAACATTTATTACTGTGAGATGAGACGGGGGGGAAAGTTTGTTCCATTCTGAAATGTGACAATGTAGAGAAGCTTTAAAAAATGATTTGTAAACAATATCCCTGTAGACAAACTAGACTTTCTGAGGACTTTGTGAACATGCTGTCTGATCTATATCAGTGCCGGCACAATTCTGTTCATGTTACTTTCATTGCAACGTTCAGAGGTACTGACCTACTGTACAAGTCAAACAGGAACTCTGGATCGGAATAAATATGGCTTTTGTTGCCGTTTCTGAAGCACAACGTGAAGGTCTTGTTTCTTCCAGTACAAGTGTGTGTGTGTGTGTGTGTGTGTGTGTTCTCTCATGGGGAGCAATGACACACTCATCTCAGCTTGATTTGTAACAGCTCAGTAGCCAGGAAAAGATGTTGGCATTGTGCGTTCCTGTAAACCAAGGAGACGGTTCAATGTCGACGTTTTTTTTTGCATTCGGTCAAGAGCAAGTAAAGGCCTCGCATTTCTTCACAGATTTCAGTGGGAAAATATTTGAAAAAAAAGGAGACTTCTTTGAATAAATAAATAAACCATAAAACTATAGATAAACACCTATAGATACTGGGTGGGTGTAAGCTCGGTTAGACGGACGTTCTCTAAGAACAAACCACGATGTCCGAAGCAAGCGTGAAGCCATCTGCCATTCAGTTTGGATTTTTGAGTGCAAACAAAAATCAATGGAAAGATGCCAGTGGAGACAAAGTGCAATTTTAGATGAAGAGATGTCTGCTCGCATTAAGATTAAAAATGTATGGTTGTATGACTTCTTGAATGAATGTGGAAACAGAAGCACAGAGGAGAGGGAGTCGCTGCTCGCTGTCCGTCAGGGAGACGATCTATCGTCAGGGAGACGATCTATCGTCAGGGAGACGATCTATCGAGCGCTCGTGGCCAAAAGACCGACCGAAAAACGACTCCAGCAGCCAAACTGAGCCAAAACTGCACTTCTTAAAAGCTGTCCCCGCTTTCAGTTAGTCACACAGGCAGTCCGCATGCTTATCGTTTCATTGTAGAGAGGAAACATAGTGTGCATTTTGTCACACCTCACATCCCTGCATTTTCTTCTTCAGACGGTCACATCTCCTCAAAATGCAGACTTGGCCGCCTCTCGCCAATAAGCCCCGTCAAGCCTGTCAAAAAGCCATCAGCGGGCATCTAATTAGAGTTGCCTCATTTAGACAAGAAAATCCATCTGTTGTATCTTTTGGCAGGAACATAGCGATGATAATGTTAATAGAGTAAGGCATAAATACGCACAAACAAACGCTCTTGTGCAAACTACTGAAGAGGAGTGTCCGACTTGAAACTGCGTTTCCCGTCTCGGAAATGAGTTTTAATAAAAAAAAAAAATCTTTTCATTGCGGGCTAAAAGCTTGGCCCTTTTTCCTTCAGTTTCAACTGTTTCCTCCTCTCCATTGTGCCCTTATCTCTCCCCACCGAGGTGGCAGAGAAATTAAATTACTTATCTCCAACTTCATTAACTCTCTCATCTTTGCCGAGGCACATATCAAACAGAATTTCTCTTAAACATCTCTCCCTATTCCCAGCCTTTTTTTATGCATGAGATATTTCAGCGAGACACAAGCGAGCCCGAGCGCGTGTGCGTTAGATGTAGTTGTAATATGGGAAATAATTAAATTCTATTTCAGCCGCCTGACATGTTGAACATGTCCTGCTTTCAAGTCTACTGGTCTGGGATCAGCTATTCCATATTCTGTGGCCTGTCTGGAGTTCATTACAGAAATGGATGGCGAGCAGCCAAAAATCAGGGGACAACCCAGGGGTCTGAGAGGAAAGCCTATCCCCAAGTGCTTTGAACTTGCATTCTTTCTAATGGCCATCAGGGGGCGACTACTCTGGTTCGGTTGTATAGAAGTCTATGCGAAAATGTCCCTATATGATGTATTACTACCTCAGTAAGCATGAGTTTATGGTCTCAATACTACTCTGGTAAATATAATTGTATGACTAGATATATTACTATATTATTCAGTCAGATAAAAGTCTATCAAACTCACAAACGGTACTAGAGTCTGTTGAGCAAAATGCTGCGCTGCCACTTTTGCCATGGGTTGAATTAAACTTCATATGAACTTCTATCTGCTTACATAACAAGTTATGATTCCAAGGACAAAACCAAACCTGAATTGGTGAGTGCAACATATGCATATGCAGTAAACAAGATATTTCCAAAGGGAAATTACAAAGTGGATATATTCCTTTCGTTGAATCCTTTTCACATTCTATTTTGTATCGACGAAGTGCATCAACAGTCACGTTGATGAAGCTTGATATGGACACACAGTTTGGGTTGCCAGGTCTTCTCTATTCTCTACCTGACATGTCTGCTGTGCGATTAGGTGGATTCACTTCAACCTAATCTGCCAGAATAAGTGAAAACACCTGTGTGACCTTTCAGTGGCGATGTTTTTGTCTGTAGCTTGGTTGGGTTGGTACATACGGTCAGAAACCACGGCAGGTAGAAACGTGCGATATCACACGTTGTCAGCAAGGCTTTGAAATGTACTCAAACATTTGACCTTTTTGTCCAATATCATGCCAGATGTCCACGGTTAATATATACTGTACTCGTGAGAAACGATCAGTTAGCCGTACAATAGTACCTCAGTCAGTAAGAAAGCCAGTACTGTACTGTGTGTTCATACAAAGTGATGAAATATGCATTGCATCAAGTTAATTACTGTTTCATCAGTGACTGTAATTAGCTTTGCCAGTGTCCTTACCTCGGATGACAGAATCTCAGACGCTACAAATAAGAACGTTAGGAGTTATAAAAATAACAGTTCCACAAAGGAATGTTCAGTAAGATTGTTTCTATGGAAACTGTCCAACGGGCATTCATGGTAATGTGGCTGCTGCTCAGAGGGAAAAGAAAACTTCAAAAATAATTTGCTCTGAAATGCATGCATCTGGCAGATCAATTTAGTTTCGACAAAAACATTCACATCTAAGAGAAAATCAAGAAGGAGGAGGAACGGAGGAACGCTGCCAATTTGTTCTACACAAGTCATCCTCTTTTATTTCTGCTGATGTCATGTGGGATCTGAAGGTCTCTCGTGTTACTACAGAGTCAGAACAAATTCTCTCCTGACGTTATGAACAGTGAGAATCAAGCCGCACTAACCATGTCATTAAGGAACTGATTTAACTGTCGAGGGAGGAATCTCTATCCGTCTGTTTTTTTTTTTGGTGTGTCCTTCGCGTATCTCGGGAACCGTTCATCCGATCTACTCCACGCTTGGTGGGTATATTGCTGGGACCCCAAGGGAGTGCCATGTGGAATTTCTTCCAATTTGGACCTGTAACATGTTCCATGTCAATACAATTTGGATGCTATTTCTGGCTGCTAACGTAACGTGGTGAGCGGACAGCCACTGCAACTCAAATTGTGTAAGTATCCCGTACTCAGAACGTTACCGCCGGCAAAAACACCTCATACCGCAGTGGCCATGTCAAAGCAAGCAACTAGTATGCGTACTTTAAAATGAATGAAGTGTATTTCACCGGTGTTTCTGTTTTTTCCTATGAACCACACTGTAGTTTTACCAATGTTATCTGTGAATATATTTGTACAGCGTTTCTCGAGAGCAATACCGGGCACTCACCTGTCTTACTAATACATTTAGGCTATGTTTAAATGAGAAAGAGCAGTGTAACATTAATACTTTACATTTGGGTAGATTGTAAATATTACAAACACAATGGAAAAAAAAAAAACAATGAGCCTATAGGCAAAGTCTTTTGTCAGAAAAAAAGAAAATGTATAAAGACAGGCAAACAACTTGTACTGTACACAACTCATATAAAGCAGAATAAATGCATCATATCGCTTGTCACTTAAGTATGAAGGACTTTATGCTTATCTCAACATGTCCCTGATTTACTACTCTAGTAAGTGTAACACTACCAGGACAGACTGCACTCACATTGACAGAACATTTAAACTGCCAACTGGATTTAAAGAGGAAAAGATCAAGCAGTTTATGTTAAATCCACTGTAGGCTACCTACAGATTCCATGTCTTTTGTTTCCTTTCCAAGATTTTGTTTATTGTGATCTGAGATTCTTGGCCTGCTACTGCATATGCGTGTAAGCGTATCATAAACACAACCTGTGCATACATGAGCTGTGGGTTCAGATCTTATTGCTTGTTCTCTCGATTTAATCTCATTTTCATTTTTTTTTTAATCCCATGAAGCAGATTGTGGGAAATAAGATTTTTCTTCTTATGACAATGGATGCATTATGATTGAGCATGTTTGCACTGAACATGTTTGTTTAAATGAATGATTACACATGCATGAATGCATGTAAAATTCAACATCACAATATTGATGTATTATGTATTTAACAAATCACATGCTGTACCAATACAAATATCCCTGTTTTTTGTCCATGCGGTTTAGAAAAAATAATTATGTAGTACTTTGTAAATTGAATTTACTTAATTTCAGACCACACATCCATACATATACACAGCATATACAATAATACATGCATTCATTATTATCATAATCTCCTGTCATCAATTATGGTTTCCTGAAATTCCCTTCAATTGACAGTTGTGTAAGATTACAATCACATGACTAGAGCACCGAAGAGGTAGATTTAAATAACTGCATGCAATGTTCATATAGGATATGGTTACATGCATACAGAATGGTATAAATATATTTATTTATAGTAATAAAAAATGTGTAAATACATACATTTGTACATACATTTTCTTTGCGTATGATAAATTGTTAAATATTCTTTTATATATAAACATTCTGTCCATGTATGTGGTTTCCCTACAGTGTGTAATGTTGCATTAAATCAGTAAATCAACTCAACTTGATCTCATGTAAGGAGTATAAACAACACACCACTTTAAAGGACAAGTCAAACGGCTTCGTTTAACACCACATCATTAAAGTGAAACGTTATGTTTGTCAGCTCCGGGAGACATTTTGGGGTTAAGTGTCTTGCTCAAAGACACATTGACATGAGACTAGCGGAGCAGGAGCCGGGATTGAACCGCCAACCCTCTGATTGAAAGGCAACCCTGCTCTCCACTTAGCCACAGTTTAAAATAAGTAGGTCAACTAGGTAAAATATGTACATAAACAGCAGAACATGAGTATGGAAAAATATCACTATCGCAAGTTCAAGTAAGACAACAAGACACCGGACACAAACACTGCTCTCCTGGGTGAAAGTCCCTTTTTCTGTAGGACACATCCACCTACCCTTACCCCAAACCATGAATAGTCTCATCATTCTACGTCACTAGCGTATAAGCACAAATGGGTTAACACTGCAGTCAGCAGAAATGACAAGCCAAAAGGGCAAAACGTGCTGTGATAGCACGCAAAATGACTTAGGAGATGGAAAAGAAGTGTCATTCATACACCAAATGCAACACATCCTCACGTGTCAAATAATGCAGCTTGCTCAGTGGAACAAAGCTTCAGACTATGACGATGTACATGCTCCTCGAGTTTCAACTTTGGCATGTGGTTGCGACACACAGAGTGATATTCATGTGTGTTATGGATGTTATTTATAAAGAGGAAAGCAGTCTGGGACAGAGAAACAAAGCCTTTGGCCTTGTGATAGAAGTGACTACCTGAGGTTTACTTCATCTGCATCATACAAACGCACACATATCTGTTTCACTGACCTTGCACATTAAATTAATTTGATTGTCAGTTCATATTTTTTTCTGAGAGCACAGTTATTAAGTGCCTCCATTCTGATTTGTTGAATTATGCTAAAATTGCATTTCTGCTGGCAACTTGATAGATGATTTAAATCGCATCCACCGCTCGGCATTTTCACCGGCGCTCGAATGCATTCCCTCCTAATCAGATTTATTTAAATCAATTTTGTGTTTATTTCTCTTGAGGTTTTTGCTGTTTTGTTCTCTTAATAAACACACTCCTACAGCCTCCTACATGCACTCGAAAGAGAGGATTATCGCTCGAAAGTGGGACTTCCTGAGATTACTAAAGAGAAGGAAGATGGTCCTAAGATCAAAAGCAAAGAACGCTGTCAATAGTTTCACAGAAAGAAACCTAAATAACTATCTCTCTATCTATGTGCACAACTATACAGCGAGCTAAACACACATACAATGAAGATTTAAGACAACAAAATGTCATTATACTCTCGTATAAGGCCTCCATAGGAAGTACAACACAGTATTTGACTTAGTAAACAAACAAAATAGTCCAGAAGTAAAATGAATGAAATACATCACAATAAGCCTAGCAGTAAATTAACTCTAAAAGCACACATGCGGAGAGCTGCGACGCCATAAAAGCTGCGGCGGCTGCTCTGAGCTCAGCGAGCTTCAGCTGCTTTAAATTTAGAATGTTGCACCAGCTGTCTGAACGTAAATGAGTTGCTTTGTTGCCTGAACCTGACTTCCTGCGAAGACCAAAGTTGATTTTTAAAAAAGACACTATTCGCGTGTCGAGCGTGTATCGATCCTCTGTAAGTCTACTCATCGTTCTGGACGGCATCGTTTACTTTTAAGTTACTGCACATGGTGAAATCTGGATCCTTCTCGGTGTCATAACTCTGTCGACTCTAAACACGCCGACATTAATTCGGTGTGACTCAGTTCTTAACCGGGGATGTTATTTTCTCAGATGTCCATTGGGAATAAACATCCATAAATCAAAGAAAAAACAGACAATTCACAACTTTGAAAATCATCACTTTTAAAGTTTTCTTCAGCGTCAAAATAATTCCAGGAACTGCTAATAGCTAATTCGGTATATTTTGCCAAAATGTAAACAAGAAGCTCAGCGTGGTCTCAAAAGAGAAGAGAAGCGCTGACCTCTGATGTTGAAACAGCTTTTTCAGGGTCTTCTTCTTCTGATTTTATTTCATTTTTTAAAAGAGATCGATGTAATAAAAGGACGTCGTTGCTCCAGACAAAATCAGTTATGACCTTTTATAAACCTTTTCAGATCACATCCCCAGTTATATATTGTGCACCTAACAATATATGCACACATTTTTGTAAAAAAAAAAAAACACAATTTATTTGTATTTTATATCAAAATTCAATCATCTTTTTTCCCGGTAAATCAAAATATGACGTGTGCTTACGTAAGATCGTCCTAACCAATTTAAACCAATAAGATCATGACATCCATCATCTAATCTGCAACTTTAGAGGCAAGGGAGGTGTGTGTGTGTGTGTGTGTGTGTGTGTGTGTGTGTGTGTGTGTGTGTGTAGCATTTGTTGTTCCATATTGGTGCAAAATTATCCACGGTCAGGATGGGATTAACGCCACTGATCAGGGCAGGTAATAAAATCACCTCACCTCCCATAGAGAGGTAAATCCAGTCCAAATGGAGCTTTGGATGGATTTGTATTTCACCTGGGAGATTACCATGCGTACTGGGTTACGTTCACAGTCATTTTCTCCAGTTTATTTTAAGAAAAAAAAGTGACTGATGCCTGCTCAGAGATGCAGTCCAACTGCATTCCACTGATGAAAAAGTTAAACACACAGGTGAGGAGGTGTCCTCCCTTTCTCTGACGTTCTCCGATATGACGGCACACATGGCATAAGCACACAGATGATACATTACGCTGCTTCCCACAGGCGGTGTTGTGACTAAGCAAGCGTGCATTTCCATACAGATTGCGTTTGTTTCCGCTCAGCTGCCGCGGAGTAACGAGCGCGGCTCCGGTACGTGGAAGATAACAGGATGGAGCTCATTCCCACGTACCCGAACACGGCCTTGAGCAATCTCACGTCACGTCTGTCCGATACAAAAGGCTCATCTGACAACTCCAAAAGCAGCGATACGCCTTTGTTCATGAGCCGCCGACATCACACGTGAGAGAGTGTGAGACTTTAAGCTGCGGGAGCGAACGCCTTCTCACTCCCAACTCGTCAAATACAGCAGCTTGGTGAACTGTGGCGCTCTAAAATACCCCTTCTAGCATGTGTCAATGTCCGCCTTTAACATGCATACACTGTCTTTTCAAAATCAACTTCCTCCGTCTCCATCTTTTCAATAAACCACCTCAGCAGGAAAAAGTTGGTTAGCCAACAAAACTACTTGGTTAGCTTTAGGGAAAGATTAGATTTGGGTTAAAACAAGAATGCAGCGTAAGTCACGTACGCTATGCAACATTACGTGAGCTTACAACATTACAACAGCTCTGACTGGGGGGGATCCCGAGGCGCTCTCAGGACCAGTTTGGAGATATAGTCCTCCACCTGGTCCCAGGCCTCCCTCTAGGGGTCTCCTCCCAGCCGGTCGTGCCTGGAACACCTCCCTAAGGGAGGCGCCCAGGTGGCATCCTCACCAGATGCCCGAAACCACCTCGACTGGCTCCTTTCCACGACAAAGGAGCAGCGGCTCTACTCCGAGTCCCTCACGGATGACCGAACTTCTCACCCTAAAACCTAAATGCCTGGCTGGCATCTCCCTTAGAGTAATTTAAACAATGGCATAACATAAGTGAACATTGTCTTTAGTCATGGTCTCCTGGGTGGAGGTACTGTGTTGTTTTACCCACCCGTCCTTCCACCCTAACCTCCTCCCATATCCAGACTTTATTGCTCTTTAATAAATACTATGGCATCTGACTTCCTGCTCTACTCCAGCTCCATAACTACAGCCACGTACAGCTGGCTGGAGCCCAGTTTAAAGCGGACTTCCGTTGAATTGTTCTGCCCATTGTAATTTGACCGGTTCAATCATGTTCTGACAATTTAACAATCTTGCAAGTTCTAATCCTATACTGGTGAATACTTCTGCATTCAAATAATTGAGAGAAGGACATTTTAACACGGTAAATATGACAAAGTAAAAAAATGTTAGCATGTTAGCATAGCATTAAACTCAAAGTACAGCTTAGCCCAAATACAAACTTGGATTGATTTAGCTGCATTGTTTTCAGTTGACATCGTGACCTTTTGTTCTGGGTGTGAATGGGTGAATGACATGCAGTGTTACGGCGCTTTGAGTGGTCAGAAGACTAGAAATCACTATACAAGTACAACTCCATTTACCATGTGAGACTATTTGACTTGCAGTCTACGTTGCCTTTAGGGAGCGAAATCAAAATGACTCCCTTTTTATCTGTTGGTAGTTAAAAAAAAGGAAAAACCACATATTTTGCAGGGTGACGTCAGTAAGCGTTGTCACGGTGCGTCCTACCTTCTTAGAATGTCCTTGGACATCCTTCTCTAACCTGATCGTCCTCAGTCTGTGTTCCTATAAAACAAACATTTATATGTTTTATGTCTATCCATCTATCTGTCTGACTGTCAATGCAAAAAATAAAAGTCTAAAGAAACAAACTTAAGACAGAATAGTAAAGAAACGGATCTGAGGAATTGTAAAAAAAAGTTCTTGAATAGTATATGCTCCACTGCCTTTCATGGATGACTCCCTTTTTTTAATGTCCAATTGTGCCACTTTCTTTTTTTCTCCTTAGGCAAGTCAACTAATCTAGTCTCTCTGTGCAGCTACTCCAATTTACTTTACACCACTGCGGTGATACAGATAACTAAAAGTCATTCTCCCTCTCCGAGTTTTTAAAAAGGCACATCAGTCCCTGAAAAAAAAACTGGATAAGTGATCCATAATAAGAACTGATCTCTGTTGTGATGGTTCATTTCCCCACCTCTCTTCCGCGCATTAATTCTAATTACGGCCAAGCTGCTTCGCCTTCTCCTCTGTGAGGATATTTCGGTGTCAGACTTTGCGTCGGAGCTGCCTCCCCATGACAAAACAGGGAAAAGAGCCAACGTTGCTCACTGCCAAGGAGGCAGCAGATTTATCAGATGACACATGCGGAGCCAAACATCTGCAAACACACCGCCAAGTCAGCGCTAACAAGTACTTGTCGACACATTAGCTGTATTGCGGCATTGACAGCTTTGATGCCATGACACAGTATGTGATGTCAGTCTATATAATCAATCTTCTGTTTATCTATCCCTGTTAAAATAAACATATGGGCAATATAAGGGCAGACGGTAGATATTTCATATGTTAACGCTAGCTAATTTAAAGGCAGCTTGGTTTGGATGCAGCTGGTTTCAGTGTGCTTTCAGTGTGCTTGAACTTGTTCGATGAGGTGGATAACTAGTTAGTTAGTCAGTTTATAGTTAATCTGGAGAACATGTTGATTCTGCAACATCTGTCCCAATTTAATGGAAAGGAGCATTTTCAGCATCTGCAGCAGACCTTTTGCCTAAAACCCCAAGAGAGGAGTTAAAAGAGATAGTGTCTTAATAGCTTTGTTTTTCGTTTTTTTATGAGCCAGATGTTGTTTGGATATTTTGTATTGCCACCTGATGTCATCCGTTTTGTAATGACACCAATTATCATTATAAAAAAACATGTTTTTCTTTGTTTTTTAAAGGAGTGCAATAAAATAAAATGACTTTCTTTTTTTTTGCATTTGTTAAGGAATCAAGTGAAAGGTTGAAGTGAAAAGCAATTATGTAATGTATCTATTTATGGCTATCTAAGATCAAGCTAACGCTAGTTAAAGCCTATAGCCTCGCAGTGCTTACCTGTAGTTTACCTGTCGTGTGTCTTGCCACACATACTGGAAGGGAAACGACGTGGTCATGAAGAGGTCTAGCCTCTCAACACAGGGGTCCTCAAAATCAAACACAAAATGAAAGTTTCTTGTAGTATCTATTTATGGCTATCTAAGATCACGCTAACGCTAGCTAAAGCCTATAGCCTCGCAGTGCTTACCTGTAGTTTACCTGTAGTGTGTCTTGCCACACATACTGGAAGGGAAAAGACAAGGTCATGAAGAGGTTTACTCCCTTCAGTGGTCTAGCCTCTCAACACAGGGGTCCTCAAAAGCAACACAAAATGAAAGTTTCTTGTAGTTACCTTCAATGTCTGCTGCTTGAAAATTAAAATAAGAGGAACTGACAAACAAGTTAAACAATTAGAACTCCTTTCTATAAAATACTGGGGACTACCCAGCGTGTTTTATAGTGGTTAGGCAACACCCTGTTTTCTTTATTTAAATCTAACAATAGCTTCTCCTGTTCCAGTGCCACATTTTAGACCACATCACAGTGAGGCAGCTAAGTAAATTGAGTTATTTTCCAACAGGAGTGCTTTTTTTCCATCGTTGCAGGTTGAACATTGACCCGAACACCCCCCCCCCCCCCCCCCACGCCCCCCCAGTAGGTGAAATTGAATTGTTACTCTCTGTTTTTCTCAGCACACAATCTCCTGCCTGCATGTTATAATTTGCAAAAGCTTTCACTCACCTTCCACAGGGGTCAAAGAGTCATTTTCTTCTCTAAAGGAATCTGTTTCCCAGATGACTATTTTTGTGCTAACAAACAATTCCTGCCTCCTCCCCAGACATAAAAGAGTGTCTGTTTCGCTCACCGTATTTTTGCACCACTCAAGAGTTCTACCTGTGATTAATTTGCGCACTAGAAATTGGATTGGCATTTCTCTGTCCCCCTCTTGTATTTCAGAGGTTTTGTTGAAACCATTAACGCCTACAGAATTAGCATACAGCACAATTCTTTTCTGTTAAATCTGGAGATATGTAAATGACTAATGCAAACAGATCCACAGAAGGGAAATGACACAGAATCCACAATATTTACTTCAGGTTTTAGTCAAGCACAAACACGCACACAATAACTTACGTTATAGTAAATACATATTATGTTCTATCAATTTGTGATTGACCTGCTCTTTAAGTTTATGGATATGCCAGCTCCAATTGACCTGACACTTAAAATGAAATGTATGGACCACTGGAGGCTCTAAATAAAGCTTGAGATGATACCCTGTCACAACAACCTGGTGTCACCAAATTGGCGTGCGAATGACTCGTCAATTTTGAAAGTAATTGTGCGTGCCGTCACAGTGCCGTTGTTGGTTCGTTGTGTCATTTTAGTCTGCAAATATAAGAAGTGAGAAAGACTGCTTCTGATGGATTGCGGAGAAGGTGGATGGGTCAAACAAACACAGGACTTTCACCTAGGAGCCCGCTGAGCGTGTCCTGAGTGAAATCAAAAGACTTGTTCAGTTGAAGTTATGTAACATACATATTTTATTCCTAAACCTAATAAAGTGGTTTTGTCGCCTAAACATTACCACGATTGTTTAACATTGATGATTTCGCATTAAATTACGCAAAAAGCCGCTTCACAACGTAAAAACCCCGTGGCGTGAAATGACATGGGAAACGCTTAAAATGTGTATCGTGTCAAGCGGAATGTTCTTAAAAGCGAAGTGCTATTTGCACACCTTCCCATGAGATCAACTGGTTCATTGCGTCACATTGCTTTATTTATAAAGATGAAAGAACTCAGGTCGTCCTATACGTAATTCTGAGCTCATGATGACTTTTTGTCTTCAGTTTCGTATGATGTGTGTGTAAGTAAACTGTAATCTGTTGTTTTAAGTCACATTTCAAATTCAAAATTCTCCATTAAACTGATACATTTATAATAAGGATGTCACCAAAAACAAAAGGTCTTCACCTGTCTTTCATTGTGTGCGTCAGTTTTTTTTTGCATTAATCATTCTCTCTGTGAAAGGGAAATTATGTTTTAACGGGCCCTACATAATTGATGCTGATGTGAGCATAACCACTTAAAAAGTGATGATACGCCGCCATCATCATAATTACCTCGGAATTCCACCGGGAAGTGAGGCCGGAGCAAAAAGAGTCAACTCACTTTCTCATTACTTTTGTTTTTGTACGTTTTCTTATTAATGTCACAACACGGTGAAACAAAAATAAATAGGTGTTGCTTTTAATATGTTCCGATAAACAGGCTGTTCAAAGCGGGCCACCCCTTGGGACGCCATTTTCTCCAGTTTTCACAAAGCCTCAAGATTAATTCAAGTCACATTTCAGCGGTGCACTGGAAGAAAGGAAACACCAGAACAACACTTTGAGTAATCACTTCATTTAGCGGAATGCATTGTTTATAAGCGGCGTTTATTTATCCAGGAATTAATAAAAAAAAAAAAAAAGATGACACTGTAAACATTTAAGATACTAGTCGGTATGAGTATCTCAGACTGTATAAAGAAAAAGAAACCATATGACACAAAAATAGTAATTGGTGTCATTAGTATTACACTGAATGCTTATTATAGAAAGCGTACATTTTCCCGTAAAATACGTTTTTAGAACGTCGAGAAAGCTTAAGAGCAGCATGGCCTGACTGACAGAAAGTTAAGCGTACTGTATCGGTCCGACATCAGTTTCATCAGGTCCACGTCGAGTGACTATCAAGTGGCTGTAATATCAACACCAACTGCAGGGTTTGGGCTACAATAAAACTTTTGACACCTCTTATTTGTTTTTTCGTCAAACTTTGATTAATTTGTCATTCTGTTGAAGAAAGCAAAATTCTTCCTCTCCGGACCAAATGATGAATGAGAAGAAACACAATTATGGAAGTTATTGGCTGTCAAGAGTTTCACAGAGACAGTTTGACGTCACCCGGTTTACACCTGAGTCCCCAGACTACCTCAGACAGAAGCACAACAGTTGTCAGAGAAGGACCTGTGCAAAAACAGAATGCACTTCCAAAAGGAATACAATGCTTTGGAATACATAACTCAGATGCTGCGTCAGTTCAGGGCGTGCTACTTAAAAGCTACGACTGTTTGTGTTGAATTCAGACTGGGATGCCCCTTGTACCCACCCATTTTGTCTGTCAAAAGATCGTATTAAATATTTGCGTGAAATTGTCCTAATTAGCATAAAAACAATTCGTTGACCAACGAAATCGAATCAGTCCATTCTTGAGTCGAGGTGTACGTTTGTGCCAAAGTAGAAGAAATTCCCTCGTCGTCTGCAAGGAGGCATGACTACTGCATTTTTAACGATTTTAAATGGCATCGAGATAAAACAATAGGCAGTGGAGCGAGAGATCGGCAGAATAAGAAGACATCCATATCGGGAAGCCTTCAGAGCCCGGGATGATGCAGGACTACAAAATCCATCACGGCAGCCAGTGACACCAAAGGCTGCCATCAACCTGATCTGTATCAGGGTGCTGAGGTGGTGGTGGTGGTGGGGGGGGGGGGGGGGGTCGTAAGATTTAACTGACGAAATAACAGTTAAAAGAGCGAAATAAGAACGTGGGGTGTGTTTGTTTGATCAAGCTTTCGACTTAGCTTTCATCATGTACGTAGACCGATAATACTAATTGACATTCAAACGTGCATATCGGTCAGAGCTTATAAATGAATTGACGCAAGGGGTCAAATTCAATCAAGATGATCTGAAACTTCCAAGCGAAAGACTTGTGAATGGACATGTGAGGGCGCAAGCATCGGCACAAGTGCTTCTAAAGTATCTTATCTGCGAATTACTTCACCATACTTTGAACTGCTCGGCGTGTATTTCCAATGTGCCCGAGAGTCTATTAGCGCTCAGTTTCAATTACCAGCACCCTAATGGATGTTGACAGTGAATCTACCCCGCTTGCAAATCCAGGAAGCTCACTTCTTCAGATGAGCGGGAACGTCTCGTCCGCGGCAAGATGCTTTTGAGATTCAGTGTGACAGCAACCAAACCCAGATGGCCTGCAGAGTCTGACCCACATCTCGGGAAGTACGAGAAGACGGTTAGAGGCTCGGAAGTCGTGACAGAACTTGCAAAGACCCATTCAGATTCAAAGCAGGCAGCACAGCGGGCTCACCCACAGCACCGACTTTATTGCCTTCCCAATTACCTGCCTTGGTACTGGAAGTGCAATCGGACATTTAGACGTTGATTGAGCGAGAGTATTGTCACAACTTGTCCAATCTAGTTGGGGAAAAAAAAGTTTTGTTCAGAAGGTAGGCAAACACTCCGAATACTTAACAAAAGGAAAAAGGTTGTAGAAAGCAGATTGTGCCTTCTTTTTGTTAAATCCAAAATCAAATTAGTCGACTTTAATTTGACATCAATATGAGCCCTCTTGCTACAATGTTGTTTGCTTATACAAAGAACTTTGGGTCTCGAAAAACTGGACACAAAAGCGTATTGAAGCATTTCAGACAAATGAAAATATAGATTTTTCAGAGATTTTCAGACACAACCTTATGGTGTCAAAGCCGGCAAACGCACTCTAGAAGGGAATACATTACTGTCACAGTAAAGTTTATTAGGTATCTCTGAATACTAGTTTGTGTCAGGTGATTGACAAGCACTTCAATGCCCTAAAGGGAAAAATAAAATATGGATTTATCGTTAACGTGTGATAGAGTATCTATGTCATCAACTTTTGACAGTTTGACAAGAGCAGTAGGATAGAGAGAAAGAGAACTTTACTGAAGACATGAACTGATAATAACTCAGAATGAGACAAATGAAATGAAACATGTTTATGATGTTAGATATATATATATATATATATATATATATATATATATATATATATATATATATATATATATATATATATATATATATATATATATATATATAGACTTCAGACTTTTCTGGTGAACTTATCAAACATTATCCTCTGTGCTTTCTCTTCTCAACAGGTAATACTCTGAGCGATACAGGCAGTGAATCTAACAAGCGTTCAAGTAATCAATTTAGACGGATGATTTTTATTCACCTTGCATGATTTTTTTTTTTTTAAATAACCCCCTTTTTGCCAGACAAAAAAATGTCAAAATGATCTGCAAAATAACTCTCCATTTGCTGTTTTCCATAAAGGTGCTTTAAACATTTTTCCTTTTTATTATGTGGTAGATTTTGAGAAAGGAACACACCGCTTAACAACTGTATTTGAGTTTTAAGAAAGGACCAGTTGGGGAAAAATGCAACACGAACAGAAATCAACTTAATTCATGAGCTAACTTTTTCATTTTCAATATTCTAAAACGTCACTGTTAGTGTTTTGAGGGTTACAATGAAACATCAAATTGTACCCATTGTTAGAATACACCTGCCTGGTTTTAAACCTTTTGAATCCACCCACTCCACCGAGCTGACGGAGTCGTCTGGCGTCATGACACAAAGCAATATTTAAAAGTCTTGGGGTTATATGAAGACAGTCAATTCATTTTTAGATGCTATAAAAACAGGAGGTCTTCATTTACGTGTATATTTTGCAGCCAAATCAAATAGTTTACAGGATATTCAACCTTTGTTTCTTCATAATGCTTGTAATACTTGGGATTGTTTCTTTACAGGGCTTGCACAAAGGCAATAAAAGTAGACCATGAATATGAGATATGAGTTTACAGATAATGACAATCTCTCCCCTCCTGCATTTGGTTAAATGGCTTTTAGGCGGTTACAGTCGTTGTCTTTTTGATTCCTCACAGTTCATTTTGTTTGTACGCCCTCTGGCGTTTTCTGAGAATAATGCAATGAACAGTGCATTTAGCAATAACTCCGCCTCGCATGCTCGGAGCTCTGCGCCATTTTGCAGGAGCCGGTGTCAAGCTTCAGTCGCCGGTGTCGACTATTTAATTCCGTTATATTTAGGCGGATATGTTGTTGCTTCTAGTGATTGGCTGAGGAAACGTGGACACTTCCGTTGAACAGCGTATTCAAACAGTATGTCTTTGCATTATTTCCTGCTCCCTCTTCAGGGAATGTCGGATTAAGGGAAATTCCCTCGACAAAATTCCTACATTCCGAACACCCT
Source organism: Cebidichthys violaceus (assembly GCF_023349555.1). Taxonomy (NCBI): domain Eukaryota; kingdom Metazoa; phylum Chordata; class Actinopteri; order Perciformes; family Stichaeidae; genus Cebidichthys; species Cebidichthys violaceus. Next base: position 330,616 of record NW_027176484.1, on the reverse strand, counting down.
GGAAGGTTAATAAGACAGACATCTGATCCTCCATTTGTTGAATGAATAGATATCAAAAACATTATCATTAACAATGTCTCCAGAGCGACACATGACGTTGGTTAGGTTAGTTTCTAACTACAGCAGCTAACATTTGCACAACTACACCAACAGACTTAACAAACTGGTAAAGAAGGCCGGCTCCATCATCGGCTGCAAACAAGACATTCTGGAAGAGGTGGTGGGGAGGAGGACACTGGACAAACTATTATCCATATTGGATAACCAGGACCACCCTCTCCACCACCTACTGCAGGGACAGAGGAGCACTTTCTCCAACAGACTGATCCAGCTCCGCTGTCACAAGGACCGATACAGGAGAACATTCCTGCCCTCTGCTATAAGACTCTATAATAAATCACGTCTGGCCAAATCAATCACACAACTACAACCCCTTTACACTGTTGTTTGTTTGTTTGGTTTGGTTAAATCTTTGCACTATTGTTTAGTTAGTAAAATTCAATATATTGTGCATTTTATATTTAGTATTTTAACTCTGTTATTTGTATTGCTTTACCTGTCCATAAATGCTGCCGTAGCGAAGAGATTCCCCCTTGCAGGATTAATAAAAGGAACCATCTATCTCTATCCATCTAATGTTTTGCTGTGAGCTTGAGGTACATAAATGCAAATCCATTTACTGAACATGGCTGAGAACTCTGCGCAGTGAACTTCACAGGGAACTTATAGGCTGTTGGAATCCTTCTACAGTGACATCCTCCATTTAACAAGGCTATATACGCATGTGACTCTCACCCACACACACTGATGGTTGTATATTAGGCAATAGGCTTGTGAGGCGTCTCATTAACATAATGCATTCCCTTACCGCCTTCTTGCCCTGACCTTAAAGAGTTCTCTGGATAACAAGTAAGTCTGCATTTTAAACTGGGGGGGAGGAGTTTACCAGGTAGTGGGGTCTAAAGAAAGATGCTATCAAGACATACCATTATGGGAAGTTTAGGAGGTTTCGGGGCGTAAACCCATACGGACTAAAAGTCAGGATAGCTCAGCCTCTGCTGCTTCAACTTTGACCATTATTTTGGTAAAATATCTCTCACAAAACCCCCGGCTACAAGGAATTGTAATACTAACTTGCTATAGTAAATAAGCCTAAAGCCATTTCTTAAAGTTAACCTTTTGAAGGCCAAACAAAATGGCCCCACGTTCTCAATGTACTCAAATTGCAGAATTTGAGTACATTGAATAACCCTGAGAGGCCCCCAAGAACCTGTTGCTAACGTTAATCCACAGCAAGGCTGTCAAAGTATAACGTTAGCTACGTGGTAATGTTAGCTATAGCAAACAGTACATTACCTGTCTCTTCTGGCAGATTAGTGCATCCTTCACCGGCTGGTCGAAAAATACTTATTTTTGGAAGTTTGGCATTCAATTCAGCAATTTACTGTTTTGAATGCCGCTTTAGGGCACCGCTTATTAATTTGCATTTTATTTTCTCCTCAGGAAAAATCAGTGCTAATGTTACTGCGTGAATCAGTGCTAACGTTACCGAGTGAATCAGCGCTAACGTTACCGAGTGAATCAGCGCTAACGTTACCGAGTGACTCAGCGCTAACGTTACCGAGTGAATCAGCGCTAACGTTACCGAGTGAATCAGCGCTAACGTTACCGAGTGAATCAGCGCTAACGTTACTGAGTGAATCAGCGCTAACGTTAGCTACCTATTTGCCGGTCTGTGACCTTCTGACCTATGTCGTCACGTCACTAACCTAGCTAACGAAGTAAGCACAATTAAATATATTTTTCTTTATTTTTATATCAACTCTGGAAACACAGACAAGACAATAAGACCATGTAATTCAAATTGAAAAAAAACAAGTTTTGGGGGGGTGGGGGCCACGCGTCCATTTATTCACGGGGCAGAATTTGACGGTCAAATACGTGATGTTTACACTGAGCAATTTGTAAAGTAAGCGCATGATGATGAACATAAAATACCCTCATAACCATTTCACCTGCACCTGAGGTTCCTCTCTTTTCTCTTGACACCAGAACGGGGTTTCATATTTATATGTTTTTTACCGAAAGAACTGGGTCCGCAGACTGTAGCCATGTGGACCGTTGGACAGCTTTTGGCACCGATTGGTTATTTCAAACCCCACGTAGCTACAACAAATCAGCCCTTAACTCCGGGTCAACTCAATCACTATGAGTGACAGAAGCTTCGACTGCTACGAAATAATCGATACTCCTGCTAAATGAGGGAACCCGGGGTTGGTGTAGAATGCTAAGAGGAGCTCACGTACAGTTAGCCCAGTTTACCTTTTCACAAAATGTCAGCACAAGTCACACGTTTCCGCTCCTCTCTCTAATCATTCTGCACCGTGGGCTCAAGCTGCAGGTGTGCCGATGTTTGTGTGGGATCCCGTGTGCATCTCTGTTAGCATTTCCTGGCTGTCAGTCAACCAGTCACGGACTGAGATGTGCATTTGTACACTCCCGACTCCCAAACATTCCTCTCATTCCTCAGTGGCATGAAGTGCTGTGCAATCCATACAGAATACTGTACTTCAGGCAATTCATATTAACATATCAGAGCTCCTCTGGTAGGTTTTACAGCACCGTTTGTCATTCCTCATTTCCATATCTAATTTCTCTCACATTCAAAATATTCTATCCCCTCGGTAGGACGCTATGCATACAACATGGCACCGTTTCCTTTCAGTGCATCACACATACTGGCATCATGTACCTCAGAGGAAGTCATGGCATCTGTCCTGAAGTTAATAACACTGTCAGATTAGTGATGAATGATATTTAGTTTTTTTTTGTTGTTGTGCCTATTTAGGTCACTAATTAGCCTAATTTAAATAAACACCGAATGGTGGGTTAATTGTTATGAGAATAATTACAGGTGTTTTATGCAAATACAGCTCGTACTCAGTGATGGAGTGCAGCGGCTGGGGATCGAAAAAAAAAAATATTTAGAAAAAGATTGATTCAAAATGAATAAAGTCAAGTCAGGAGTCATTGCAGCGTAAAAAGAATGTTTAAATCGTCACGCGCCACTGAAGCCCATAGTTTATAGTGGACACCTTTGAGGATTACCTGGCAGAGTTACAGCAAATCTAGTCTTGAATGGTAAAAACATGTTTTTTATTGTTTTTTTAAGAAGATTTTCTTATTTCTTATAAAAAGTCAAAGCCGCCTCCTCGCTGTTTTTCCGTATTGGCAGCCCAGATTGAGCTCGCTTTACTTGAATGCATTCATTTTTAGATGATGGTCTATTTCTAAATATACCAATAGTGCCATGATGCTGATGTTTTCTTTTCTTTCAGTTAACTAGAAATACTGATGATCCACACAAATACCGAGTACATCTTAAAATACACGTATCAAGCTTGAGGGAACCTGAAGTAGAAAATATAGAGGGTATAAATGTTTCATGTGCTCATTCATGCTGTGTGGGCCTGTGGACGGTGCATTATCAACCTGCCCTGTATCACAACATTGTGAGTGTGAGTGTTTGCCTCATGTAAAAGTTTAATGGGGGAAAAAAAATACACAACATGTCAATCACGCCTCTGCCAGCAGTGACACAAACAAGACTGAATGCATTTCTGAATTTAAATTACTTGGTGAATATTTGCTTTTAATCAAAAGTTATGTATTTAAGGGGACTTTTACAGCATCTGTGAATTACCTACTGGTTTATTCGCAAACAATTATAAAGACCTGCAGTAATGAGTCCCAAAACACAGGAATTAGTTTGCATTTTTGCACTTCAAATTCCCCCATCTTGAAGTCATTGGGTTTCTTGAATGGGTTTTGTGTTAGATACCTTACATTGGTTCTGTGGTTAACACAAGCTTGAGAGAACCCTGTCCTATGAACGCCACGTCTAAAACATTGCCCGTCTCCGCCCCTCCCTCTCCTCCACGCCTTCATCACCTCTCGACTGGACATACCGCAACAGCATCCCGTACGGCTCACCCACCAACATCATCAACAAACTTCAGTACATCCAGAACTCTGCTGCCCGTCTGCTCTCTCCCACTCCCGTTCCAGAGACCGCATCACCCCAGTCCTCCAAAAACCTCCCCTGGCTCTCCATACAGCAAAGAATCCACTTCAAGATCCTCCTGATCACACACAAAGCCCTTCATACCTCTCAGACCTCCTGCTCCTGTCACACTCCCAACCGCAACCTCAGATCCGCCGACGCCAACCTCCTTACCCCCCCCCAACTCTGTCCAAGCATTGGACCATGGGGGGGACAGGGCCTTCTCTAACTGCACTTAAAACTCACCTGTTCAAATCTGCTTTTAACCTGTAAAGTCAGTTATGTATGTTTTCTTTCTTTCTTTTCATGTTGTTCCTTACTGTTATGATTCTGTTCTTATTATAAATGCTTTTATCATTTTGTTTTTTTACCATGTAAAGTGTCTTTGAGTGCCTTTTAAAGCGCTATATAAATAAAATGTATTATCATTATTATTATTTTAAGGTGGGTTAGGGTTAGATGTCAGTAAATATCCCACTCTTAAATTTTGTGGCGTTTACGTGTCTTAAACTAGAATCACTGCCTCCGCCAACCGGTTCATGTTGCCGTTTACATCCATGTCTGTCCAAAAATATCATCGCTTCACCATTTTATCCACGATCCATCTGAGTCCACAGTGGACGCTCGTGCCACATTTGATGACATTTTGCTGAAGCCGTTCCCGGATGTGAGGTCACCATGACCTCTAGCCTAGTCAAAATCTAAATCAGGATACATCATTAAGTGAAAGTAGATGTTTGTGCCAGGTTTGAAGGGTATTCCAACCAGGTGTTCCTGTGATACGGCAGGAATGGGCAAACCCGGCTGTTGCAGCCGGTTGTGAACATGTGGCTAAATGAGACTACTAAATGGCATCACGTCGTTAGCTTAGCGGTGTGAAGTGAAGTCGTGCATATTATAGCCTTTACGTTACCTTTACCTCTGCCGACTGCATTTACGAAAAGGTGCTTACTATGTCACGTCATGGAAATTGGCAAAAATTAAAGAGATGTAATAAATCTGGTTAAATTTATCAGCAGTATAAACACCTTAAAAGGTTTGAACATTAACATCACATACTGCGGAGGAACCTTCCTCCTCTGTTGAACGATGTTTATTCTTCCTGCTGCACTCTAATTTGTTTTTTTAAGACTGTATTGAAAAAAAACAAACAGGACTCCGATGATTAAAATTGGGAAAACAGTTATTTTATTTTTCGGCGGAATTATTAATGTTTCACGACAAAAGGTTGAACTTGTTTAACAAACCGCTGGGGAAGGCGCAGCAGGAGATCTGCCTCTACTTGCATGGCTTATAACAGAACACCCACATGCAAACTGCGCATAAGGAGAAGAAAACATACATTTCAATTGATGCTTTGACCTCATTGTCAAGGAGCAGGCTCTTGAGAATTCACGAGTTCTCTACATTTGTGCTTCTAAGGGGTAGAGTATTACATCTTTTAAAGAACAATTCCTACGCAATGCCTTTGACTGCCCTTTAACCAGTACAAATAGCCAAGATCCCTTGATTAAATATAGGATTCAATCCCAGTTTATTTTATATGTTTTATGTTCTCTCACACGGCTGGGACCCTGAGGCTTATTATGTCCTCTTTGTAGCTGTGTGGAAAAACACTCACACAGCGCAGCTGTGTTTGGTTTCCAAAGCTCTGCATGCAGCCGTGGACGTTAATAACTAGAAAAAGGCAGCGTAATTGTTAAGAGTAGTGACCTTACGACTTGATAGTTGGTGCATCCAATTAGTGGAACGCCTGGAAAAATTCTGGCTGAGGTTGGCAAGCAGGGTTTTGTTTTTTTTCTCCTCCAAATGAAGTCCTTAAGTTCAGACCGGCTCAAAACGACATGTTAACACATTCAAACCCCGTTGCTTTTATTATGTCCTCGGTAGAAAAACACAAGGAAAAGATATTCTGTAAGTTTAAATTGAAGCCGCTCTCAGAGGCGCTTTGCAATCCAAATCAAATTTCAAGCACTCAGCCTGTTTGCTCAAATTGAACTTTAGCTTTCAACAACTGCAAAAAAAAGCACATGATGTTTTCCCATCCAGAGTGTGCTTTAACTAACCAACGTGTATCAACCTCTGCCCTTGCTGTGTGACTTAAAACGTTGTGGATGAATCATATAGCCTGTTTGTTAACTGGTTAAAGCAGAGTTAAACCTCCTTGGCCACGTTTTTGGATCAAAAGACGTTCCTCAGAGGAAGACGAATAGCTTTCTTGGTGTCTTTCTCTAGCGTTAGCTAACAATGATAACATCTAGTCTTCAGCTTGAAGTTGTATTGTGGTAACAACATGGACGTCGCCACTAAAATAGACGGGTGGTATTTCATTGCTCAGAGTGTTTCTACAACAGGTTTATAGCTGTTTCCAGTATTTGCGTGACATCAAATTGGAGCACAGAAAATGGATCTGGTGAGCCGTTCTATAAAATCATTGAGCTTACAGCCTACATGCAAGTGTGATGGATGCTGAATCAATTCAGTAAAATGCGAATATATATATATGTGTGTGTATATATATAAATATATGTGTTAGGACATGTTAATGTGTGACTGCGCTGCACTGAAGAGAAGTGTTGTGGGGTTGGCAGTACTAGCCGTCTAATGTGCATTTAATATAAAGAGTGTCACAGAGAAAGTGACGCCGTATTTTTGCAAAAAGTACCACAACTCAAATGGTTTGATATATTTACGCGTATCAACTCGAGGAACTGAAGTGTCGATCTGCAGATGACTACAGCTTCTAGTTAAGAGACATTAGGAAATTAAAGTTGACATAAATTATAAGGGAGAATGAGCATTATGAAACAGACTTTTGAAAAAGTAAATTTTAAATAAATTTGCCAATAATGAAACCATATCCAATAAAAACACATTATGAAAAAGCATTTCATCATGATGACTTGACCGTGAACATTCACAAACTGTTGGAGTGAAGATAGACGATGAATTTTTATTTCACTTTATTTCATCTCTTGTAATCACGTTACTGATCCCCTCAGTAACGTTAACGCTGACTCACTCGGTAACGTTAGCGCTGATTCACTCAGTAACGTTAGCGCTGATTCACTCGGTAACGTTTGCGCTGACTCACTCAGTAATGTTTGACTGATTCACTCGGTAACGTTAGCGCTGATTCACTTGGTAATGTCAGCGCTGATTCACTCGGTAATGTTAGCACTGATTCACTCAGTAACGTTAGCGCCGATTCACTCGTTAATGTTAGCGCCGATTCACTCGGTAATGTTAGCGCTGATTCACTCAGTAACGTTAACACTGATTTTTCCTGAGGAGAAAATGGAACACAAATTCAAAAGCGGTGCCCAACAGCGGCATTCAAAACAGAATATTGCTGAATTGAATGCCAAACTTCCAAAAATAACAAGTATTTTTCGACCGGCCGGTGAAGGATGCACTAATCTGCCAGAAGAGACAGGTATTGTACTGTTTGCTATAGCTAACATTACTACGTAGCTAATGTTATACTTTGACAGCCTTGTTCTCTGTTTGAACTGTTGTTTTTTCTGTTTGAATAAATTTCCCTCAAAAGAAAAGCTTGACTTTTGATAAACTGATATTGAGTTTTGATATCTTGCCTATATGGGGGGGGGACCTCACGTGTTTCTGTTCCGGTACTGTCTTTATACGTTGCAAAGTGATCCCTTCACACCTATTACAACATTGTGAATAAGAGCTTTATTTCCAGATGTAATGTGTTGGAACATTCAAGTTTATTTTAAACAACCGGCAGTCTATAAGAGTTCCAGAAACTTTGAATTTGTGTTTTTTTTTTGTCATATCTACCCTAAACCACAAGGTTTTGTTTAAATTAACATTTCAAAAAAACAATTACGTGAACACTTGTTAAATTACCAGAGACATACAACATTTTCACTTACTTTTTTTTTTACTAATTAAGGAAACATTCCAGCAGCTTGGACTGCAGGAACTCCAGATTTGCAAGCCTGGCACTGTGTTGGTCTGGAAGAACATCTGGCAGCGCTGCTGTCAGCTCTGTTTAGCTGTCAGAAAGAAGATGTTAGCATCCTGCCTGCTTGTACATGTACGGGGAGCTGTCCCTCATAATACAAAATCATCCCGTAATCAACAGCAACATGCCATGTTCCTCAGCGGATTAAAGCAAAATGTGGTTTGTTCACGTTTCTTATGCTACAGCGATCTACCACACTAAATAAGAACCATATCTTTGAGTGACGTTTAAGATAATGGCTTTTTGTTCAACGGCAGAAAATACTGAATACAGTACAAACCTTGTATACTGCATGTGCAAAATGCTATTTAACTACAGCAAACTTTATTATCCTCTACATACACTGTAACTGCTAAGAGAGCGAGTGGACGACTTTGTTGTTGGTGTACTGCTGCATATAACATCTCAAAAGTCTTGTCTCCTGAAACCTCAGTGGCAGAAAAAAGCTGCTGACCTGCTGCGAATAGCAAGTTACAAGCTGTTATATCTGTTTTTGTTGAGCACTAGCGGCAATCTAGCAACGGTGCTTTGGAACCGAGGTGGCTGGAGAAGGCAGGGTGCACTCTGGCATGTTTGACATATTTCTGTGACAGGGCTATAATACGTATAGACAACAATTCACACCCACGGGCAACTTGGAGTCTTCAATTAACCCAACCTTCATGTCTTTGGACTTTGCTAGGAAACTGGAGCACCCTGAGGAAACCCACACATACACAGGGAGAACATGCAAACTCTAACCAGAAACACGACAGCTGGCACATGGGTTTGGACCAACATAAGACCGTCTTGCTGTGAATTGACTGCATCTACCCCAATGCAGAATTTATTCCTCAACATAAGGTTATTGCATTCATTACATTCGTCCTCATCCCTTCAACACTGCTTCTTCATACAGTTGTATATAGATACTAAATGTATGTGCACAAAGAGTACACCACTATGTTAAGGCCAATCAGATTGTGTTTGGATGATGTGCGGCAACGTGGAAACAATGCCATAGGAAAAGTACTCCCAAAAAACAATCTTTTTAACTTGCGCAGGTTACGTAAAAAGTAACGTCAAATATGGAGTTGTTTTTAACCCGAACTGATCTTTTTAACTTACAAAGACTACAAAAGAAGTTACGAAGAAAATGTAGTTCTTTAAGACACCAACTGATCTTTTTAACTTACAAAGACTACAAAAGAAATGACGTTAAAAATGTAGTTCTTTAAGACACCAACTGATTTTTTTAACTTATGCTGGCTATGGAAAAAGTTAAATAACAAACATTATTCTTTTAAGTAAAACAAATCTTTTAAACTTTAATCTTTTTAACATATTACCAAGTAACTAACAAACTTAGGTCCTTTAACCCAAACCGATCTTTTTAACATACGTAGGCTAGGAAAATCCTAATGTTTTCTTTTCTAAAGCTAACCAAGTCATTTTGTTACCTACACCTTAAATGTTAAATTGTTAAAATGACAGTTTTGCTGTTGTGTCCGCAGTGGCATTGCAAAATTTTAACGAATCCCGTACCACCACCACATGATGCGCTGTCAAGAGGTCGTGGACATTTCACGAGTTTCTGTGAGATCATGTTGGTTAAAGCAGAACAAAATAAATACAAAAAAGTTGTCATTTTATGGATAATCCACAGAAGCAGCAAGAGATTTCATATTTTTTGACTGTGAAACAACATATTGTTATTAAACATATATTAAAATGTAATCAATATGCTGTATGCGTTCATAGCTTTTTACCTCTCCATACCACCTGCCAGGCTCGGTTTGTATGGAGCAGCTACACATTTGACATCTTTTTCAATAAGGTGGTTCTTTGGGCGACGACAGTGAGAACATACAAGAAGACCACCATGTATGACCTTACTGCTGTAGAATGGTCATTTGTGTACAACAGATGGAACATGTTGTAAATCCAGTAACATTAATTGGACTGTTCTTTAGAGAGGGGGTAACACAACCCTTGAGTGTCCTTTATTTCCCTTTGATTTACTCTGCTGCACTCTCTAAAGCCAGCCGGCTTCAGAGGCTGTTACCTCCTGAGCTGCACGCAAGCATTGGGGTTGAGGTTATAACCAGATATTTGAAGGAATCAATCAGAGATCAGCTGTCAACAGGAATTTGCTAACCAATCTGCATCTCTTTTTGAATGTGCTCCTGGTTATTTCCGCGTCATTTCTTTCTCAACAGGTTTTCACTTCGCAATGAACAACTCTCTCCATGTGTCATTATCGGCCAGAAAACCTTTTTACCCAGCAGTAGTTTAGTTCCCAGTCTGCTCACTTCCTTATGAGAAAATGAGCGCCACTGGTGGCACCACTTACAATCTCTGCTGCAGGTAAAAAGCCAAGGGCTGCAAAATCACTTCAGGCGTCTTGATTTTTGAAGTACAACTACTACAAATTCTACACGATGAGGTATTTGAATAGGCATGTTGATTGGGTATTAAAAATAGCTACACATTATGAGATTTTTTTGCTCACAATTGACGGCAATGCATCATCTGTTCGGACATTTAGTTCTTTTACTCTCAGTGAAGCCTGCTGCAGAATTGTGGTCGGAATAGCTGAAAAACAAGCTTTACAACAATGAGAGAATGACAATATTGTTGAACAAAATGAAAAGCAATCAGCAGGATTCCAAGGTGCCGTGATCAGTCAATATTTTTTTTCCTATAGAATATAATAAGCAAGAATCCATCCAGCCAGTAATTGGATTCTAGGGGAGGTGAACATAATAAAGATACTCCCATCTAGATGGAAATCTGATATATGTGTGGATACTATTACTGTGTGTGTGTGCAAAGAGGACCACGCATGATGAATAATTTCATTATGCCCACTTTTACTGTCTTGGTGTGTGATATCTTAAGTGGAGATGGAAAATTAAAAGTCATGAGGAGATAGTATTATCATGCAGTTGAGCCAATTGGATTTGAAAGTCATTTGCTTGTGTTTACGACTGGAGGAGGGTGTCATTGGGTGGGGATGTGGTGAATATGTAATTTCGCAGTCTCACATCCAATTTAGCAAACCCACTTTGTTCAAATACCGTACCTCACTTAGGCTTTAACCTTATCTCTCACTATAAAGGCACCGGTGGAGTTCGTGAAGCTATTACTGCCTCAATCTGATCTTCTTGTAATGTGATATAAGTTGAACGCGTGGATATCAGAAAAATCGGCTGGCGTATAGACATTGTGGCTTAACATGGTTAAAGATTCAAGACTGGATTTGAGTAATCTGTGAAGGAAGACTGCAGCTACAGCAGGAACTAAAAGGAAGAGCAGAGGAAAGGGGAATCTCTAAAGAACCAGGTTTAAGGGAGACCTGGATTTCTATGGAAGGAAAGCTTAAATCTACACAGAATCCAATAGCCCTTCATTTTTAAGTTTTACTGCAAGGTAGAAAGTGCAGCAAGGCTTTAATACATTCAATAAACTTTTATGGCCAAAAATATGTAGACTCCCCAAAAATGCACAAAAACACATTTTAAACAAATCATTCTAAAAACCATTGACATTAACAAGCTGGTAATAAGCCTCCTCTTTGCTGCGAAGGCTTTCCGCTAGATTGTGTAACCTGGCTGCAGGGATTTTTCTCCCGTTCAGCCACAGGAGCATTAGAGAGGTCAGCCACTGGGCGATAAGGTCCGGCTCAAAGTCGGTGTGCCAGTTCATCCCAAAGCTGTTGGATGGGGGGGGGTTGAGGTTCTTCAACACCAAAGTGGGCAAAACATATCTTTACGGACCTCGCATAGTGCATGTGGGTCAGAGTCATGTTAAAAGACATACAGTTTTTTTTCCCCCTCTATATACATTTTACAGCACCACTTATCTTCCCATTATCCAAACCACCTTATCTAAAAAAAAATAAAAATACGTGGTTGCTGCTGCAGATGAATCAAAACACGTGACTTCAACTCTGCAATTGTGAAATCCTTTTTTGAAGTGGGTATTTGTGAAGATACACTGGCAAAGCTGAAACTAGATGAAAGAACAGAGATGATGGGAATGGACATTCAAATTAAGAAAATAACAAACATCTTACAGGCCCGTCGTAATTTACTCAGAAAGTCGGACAAAGAGATATTCGAAGAATAGCGGCATCTGAGGCATCGTGCTCGATATTATTCTCCAAAATGACTTTCAAATCTGATTCGGTAGTTATTTTCCATCTAACTCAATATATCTCGGATAATAACATCAAAAGGGATCAGAAGTCAATTTTGGCAAGGGGTCACATGGGACACGGACGCCGGTTCTGTTTGTTTGACCCGTCTAACCCCCCCCCCCCCCCCCCCCCCCCCCCCCACACACACCTCATGCCGACTTTCCTTTTATTTGAGTGAAGTGACTCTTTAAACAGACAAGTGACCCGGCTAATTTGAAGCTTCCGATCCCTCATTCCAGAAACCAGACAACACATCCGGCTGTGGTTTAGTCAAGGAGCTGAGTGTGATGTACGACTGTCTACTAATACCACCATAACTATTCCCTAGTGGCACATTAACTCATTTTTATGGTGTCTTATCCAAAAGCCACTGTCTTCTCTTTCTTATACTTCAGATGTTGCTTTTTTTTGTGGCCCGGTATGATTTATTTACCTAAATCTTTAAGGACGCTGGTAGTTAATAATGGCTGCAAATCTACTCCAGCAGCTACAGGGTGTAGCTGCAACTAAGCTTATTTCTTTCTTTCCCATGATGCAGTGTGGTATAAAAAAAAACTCACCAGACCGCTGAATAATGAACCTCAGTCACAGGTCACATATCACAAGGCTGGTGGGAGTAGAAATTGCTTTTCTAAATCAACATCTTCCCCTTGCTGCCCTAAAGGTATACCTCCTTAGAAATAATTACTTTGCATATATGCACATGGTACACTGCCTATTTGATGTATTACATCCTTTCTCATAGAAGTTAATTCATTAGTTTTTGGCTTGTTTACTCCCATAACGGGGACTTCAAGAAATAGTTTTAGACTTTATGGATTGACCTTGGGACCTTATGCTATGATAGGATATCTGTAAGCATTGCTGACATTATAGTTTTTTAACTTTGTCATCATGGAGCATTGCGCTACTAGCATGTTGTCGTACATAAAAAAAAAAAAAAAAAAAGTTTGGATTTGTTGTCCCAAGGGTTAAAAAGGTGCAATGTGTAAGAATTGGCCAGAATTTTTGTTTAAAACATTCAATAAATGAACTATCATAATTAACACAATGTTGACGTTGTGTCAAAGGCGTCTTTGTGTTGCGTTGCTGTCGATATCTCCTTGAATTAGCATGCTAAGCAGCTAGCCCCGGCCCGTCCAGTCTTGAAATATTGACTTTTACCTTTTACCTTGACAGTTTGTTTATTGAATTAAATTCAAAGTGGCGGAAACAAGAAGATGACTTGCTTTAATGCTTTTTTTTTTTAAACATAACTGATGACTGTAAAGGAACTCGTGTCCCCACATTACACACTGTCCATTACTCTCCCCGTTCCTTCACCGACCCCTTTTAGCTTCTCTGGCACATCTTGCCACTTCCTCCAAGGGAAATGTTCCCCGCACTAGCAATTTCCTCTTTTCTTAATGCTTTTTTTTGTTGTTGTTCACTGGAGACAATAACCCTATACATAAACCCAAATTTGTATTAATTAAATTGCCTCTTTGACAATGTATAGTTGCAAGGTAATACTGTGCACTTTATTCTTTTGTGTTAGTAATAGTTTTATTTCTTATTAGAGATAAAGCACTGCTAAGATTGATACAACAGTGACTAAAGCCAACTGAAATATAGAAATTACAATTTTACTTTGAAAGCCAAATTGACGTATTTATTTGACTCTGCCTTTGTGCACACACATATTGGCTCTACCAATACCGTTGCCAGGTTTCTCTGCCACTGTCTCAGCTTCCTCTCTGTGATGGTTTCCCTGCACAACAGACAGACAGCCTGTTGATGTGCATGGTTTAATTTTAGTTTTTGTGGCACTTTAGTAATCCCCAAAGGAGAAATTCCCGCTCCAGTACAATGCCACTGGGGTTCAGTGTTATTTTCAAGGACACTTCAGTTGGGTGAATGTTTGCTGTCACGGGGATTATTTGGGTTTAGACCTTCACGTCGAAGGACAATTGCTCCCGCTCGTTGCACCATCGTGCCGCACTACTTTCATCCTAATGCAATTTTGTTGCTCATTTCACCGGACGAGCAAGCCTTTTTTTGTACATGCTGTTGCGGTCATTGACGCGATACTATCCATACGAAACGACAGGAGAACCCTGAGACGACCCGATTACCTCCTCGTTCAATCCATTTTGATGATCTCCGTCACGTATGTGGGCAGATTTCTAAAAAAAGGCGGGTGTCCAGCATGAGAAGAGCATTTGAATAGTTTCAGTTACCGTAGTAAATTACATTTCTGACACTTTTTTTTCTTCTTAGCACTGCTGCTGGCTGAGCAGTGAAGAGGATAGCTGCTTTCTTTCTTAGTAGTTTGTAAACCTCACACTGTCACGCTAAGTATCTCAGCCCTCTCAACGGAGATACAGAGGAATGTAGGCCGAAAGTAACGCTTCTCTTCATCTTTTAATAGAATGCTATTTTCTGCTGCACTTCTCCAAAATGGGGATTAATTGCTTCTGCCATGCAACATTTATAATGTTCCAGAAACAATCTCAAGATGGCCATGTAGTGCTCTTTTGTTAACCCGACTGGGACAGCTCTTGTGCTTACTTTCTGCTTTTTACAACACTTTCTTTTCTTTTTTTTGCGATGCGCTACAATCCATTATAGTCTGTGCTGTGCTCTCTCTGTCTTCTTTTGGCCGTTTTTTAGGTTTAAACTTTGCAACTAGCTTTAAAAGAAATATATATATATATATATACATATATATATACGTATATATATATATACATATATATATATATATACGTATATATATATATTTCACAAATTACAGTGACGTCAACTACTCTGCATTTTGACTTTTCATATGAGTAAAAAAAAGCACAGAATAACATTTAATGACGGCTCAGTTCCGTTCCATTCCTTAGCCTTTACGCACAATACTGTGACCTCCGCTAAGTGGATTGCAGCCGTCGGTAATGTCATTAATTCCACCTGTGCTTCTCCTGCTATGACATGTCAAAGTGTCCGCCATTAATAAGGTCCATTGGCAGGACTTTAATTTTAATGGCGGCTTGTGACTCTCTTTGCATAATGATGGTTCCGTTGACTGAGGCAGTGTGACGTCTCAATTTGTTCTCCAAACACCGAGGATCAGATAAAAACAAAAGGCATTTGCTTCTTCGATGAAGAAAGCCACAATGTTTTACTTTGAATGGATAAATTAAATGATGGTTTAAATACGCAAGGATTATTTGTTTGCTTACCTTTTGCTTGCCGGTTATGGACCTTTTTTCTTTTTGTAAATCTGGCATAATTTTATTTTAGATGAACACAACATGCTGCAACCAATTTATCAAAACGGTTTTGTTTAATTAATATGTGTTACATCTTTAATGAATCCTTTTAACTGTTCAATCTGTGTGCCAGTGAATGCTCCAACAGGTGCCCGATAACTTCTCTGTCTCAGGTTAACGGTATAACTTCGGTATTATTTCAACCTGGATCCAATTTTCTGGTTTAAGTGACTAATGGGGACAACAATTTATTAAAATGGTCCAGTATTGACCAAGACACACGGCAGCCGCTTAACAGGCCACGACGTAATCGTTCGGCGCAATTCCGCACCGCCACGTTACATAAACTCAAAGTGTTTGTTTTTTGCAGCTGACGGGCTCAGATTGTAATTATAAGTTTCTTGACTACACTTGGGCAAGGACTCTACAGAGAAATTAAATATGTTTCTCTACCTTTCACTTGATTGTTATCCGTTTGTGTCATGTGACTTGTTGCTGGAATACAACAATAGAAGAGTGGAGGAGTGCTGGTGTTGTCAGAGTTTGTTGTGTTGGCGTACAGAAAGTGTTATATAAAAGATTTTCTAATGTCATAGCTGATTTCGACAAGGTGGGATTTCACAAGGAGACTTCTCTGAGCGAGACACAGTTAGACACAATAACAAACGCTTTATCTCTCTGAGTAATCCTCTCCATAACGCTGTTAGACACCAAGAATGACAATCTGAGCCTGTCAGTTGCAAATACATACTTTTAGTGTGCGTACATTGATGGTGAGAATTGCCGAGAAAACAAGTGAGGCCCCCCCCGCAGAATAACCCTGAGAGCCCCCCCATATAGGCAAGATATCAAAACTCAAACTTTTCTTTTGAGGGAAATGTATTCAAACAGAAAAAACAACAGCTCAAACAGAGAACAAATATTAGTATAGGCTACAGTAGAATTACAATAGAGTAAAATGGACCTATCTGTTACAGGCTCACAAGAGTGAATAGCCTACACAAGTGCACGTCTTAATAGAATCGGTGTGCAGTCTTTACGCTCTGAACTGCGTGCACTTTTATTCGCCGTAATTTGCTATGATAATAGACTTTCAGCTTTTTGAATTTGCGTTTCATTGTCTCCTAACGTTACTAAGTGAATCAGTGCTAACGTTACTGAGTGAATCCGCGCTAACGTTACCGAGTGAATCAGCGCTAACGTTACTGAGTGCTAACATTACTGAGTGAATCAGCGCTAACGTTACCGAGTGAATCAGCGTTAACGTTACTGAGTAAATCAGCGCTAACGTTACTGAGTGCTAACATTACTGAGTGAATCAGCGCTAACGTTACTGAGTGAATCAGTGCAAACGTTACTGAGTGAATCGGTGCTAACGTTAGCTACTTATTTGCCACGGGCGCGCCGGTCTGTGACCTTCTGATCTATGTCGTCGCATCACTAACCTAGCTAACAAAGAAAGCACAATTAACTGTATTTTTCTTTATTTTTATATCAACTCTGGAAACACAGACAAGACAGTAAGACCATAGTGTGCACCCCCCCCCCCCCCTGTGGTGCGGGGGCTGCGGGGGGTAATCTCTACGGGTCTGCATGACAGCCTGTTTTGCCGTTTTGAAGCTTACTTCCTCCATACTGGACCAATTACATTTTTTTTTTTCATTAGTCACTTAGACACACACACAAATGGGAAATTAGGGTCCAGGTTGAAAAATACCGGAGGTACCAATTAAAGGGCAAATCATCACTACAGAAATCTTCTTGTGTAGTGTGCTGTGTCTGTTGGTGCTTTTTCGAACTCTGGCTACACAACAATTAGTCAGAGCTGGCATTTTGTGTTTGACAGCTGATGAAAAATAAACTTCTTTAAGTACATGAAAACAATTACCTTATTTAGTGCCAAACGGTTATAATATGGGCATCAGAGTGATGCGCCACACTGCACTGACTTTGCCAAGTCATTAATGATCTATGCTGGGCTTTGTAGGAATCTAATTTGTTGCTGCTGTTTTGTGAGTGGACCTGTATGGGAACGTTATTGATGAGGCAGGGCAGGGCGATCCCTGAGGACAGCTGGGCTCAGTGCTATTAGAGGTGCACTGCTGTGAGAGCCTGCAAAAAACCCCACATTTTTATAACTATTACTGCTGCAACAACTATGATTACCACTTCTATGAGTCTTATTATTGTTGTGAAGCTTCAAGGTAATGCAAGCAGGAGGTGACCAAGAGTCCTGCAATGTTTCAAAATAGAGATCTCAACAGAGAAATTGGATAATCGTAAAGGATAGATCTGGTTATTTTCACTGTGGGCTTTATTAACCAATATTTTTTCCCATCATGAGGGTCGATTGTTTTCAGAATTTGCTCTCTTTACTGTAGAGCTTTTTTGTGCCTGCAGGTTGCTAGAAGGGCTGCTCGCAAACACACGCTCGCCACCCACACAGTGCTAAAGCAGGCTCCCACAGTGAAACCCAAAAGAGCAAATAATAACACTCGCTCAGCAGTTCTCCCGTGTCCTTAAATAGCTGTGATTAAATAATTGCCATGCCGTTGTCGGTGCATTAGTGTTGTTATAGATTGCATATAGTCAATAGTTTTGACTTAGCCAACACTGGTGGATGGGCAGACCTCACCAACCTCACCATCCCACGAATCCAATTTCCAATTACCACATCGATGTCACTTGGTTGCCCCAGTCAGCAGTTGGACATGAGCATAACATATGTGTTAGTGCAGATTTCTTGATGGTCTTCTTGTCTTGTCTGTGTTTCCAGAGTTGATATAAAAATAAAGAAAAATATATTTAATTGTGCTTTCTTTGGTAGCTAGGTTAGTGATGTGACGAGTTAGGTCAGAAGGTCACAGACCGGCGCGCCCGCGGCAAATAGGTAGCTAACGTTAGCGCTGATTCACTCAGTAACGTTAGCACTGAGTCACTCAGTAACGTTAGCACTGATTCACTCAGTAACGTTAGCACTGATTCACTCAGTAATGTTAGCACTGATTCACTCAGTAACGTTAGCACTGCAGCAGCTTCAACCCAAACAGAAAGCCGGGACTGCCTCTGAACACATCAATGTACGAGCGGGCGGCTAGCAGCTAACAGCGTTACAATTTTAACCGGGCCGGGAACCAAAGGTTGGCAGTTACGCCTCTGCGATGACGCCGTTCCCGCCACCGAGGGTTGGCGTCATCAGCGGAAACAATTGTATGAGGTCTGTGCAGCAACAATTAGCTTCTATTCACATGATGGGTATGGAGGTACTCTATTGGTATCAGTATCACTTCAAGGTTCCTGGTATTGGTACTGGCATCGTGTAAGTCTTTAAACAATGCTGTAATACACAATACCGGCACACCATCACCCACTTGAGGTGTTGGCAGGGAGCTGATCTGCACCATGAAACTCCTGGTCCAAAAATAGACCCTGAACCAACCCTGTGAGGAAATGAATCTCCTCTGTTACCATGTGTCAATGTCACCGCCTCACACAGTGAAGGAGGCTGCCCTACATAGTCAATCTCCATAAAGAACTGCTCACTAAGTATTCGTACGTGCATGTTCTTGTGTGCCTGCATGTATGTGTGTGTGTGTGTGTGTGTGTGTGTGTGTGTCTGTTTACTGGCACGCATGTCTGCACATTTAGAGTGACAGTGCGGTAATGAGAGGGGACGTCGGAGAAGAGGCTGGTACTGAGGCGCTGTCACTGTGGATCTTCTCAAGGTCTGATCAAGCCTCCTCAGACTCACGTCTCTTCAGGCCAACTGGCCAGACCTTCAAGGACAACAGCGCGACGTCACACAGAAGAGCTGGCGTGTTTATTGGTGCGAGTCATTTAGTGCGTTTGTAGAGAGAGAAGTCCCGCGGAGGTCATCGATCTATCCTCCTAGGGTGACCTATCCTAGAGAGTTAATGAATGAATAACATGGGAGCAATGCTCAAAAAAACAATTACAATCAAAGTCACATGGGAGAGAAAGAGAGCTGAGCAAACATGTCACATGACACTTGTACCATTTCCCCACCCTCCTCCTCTACCTCTGTTACTCCCTCTTTATTTTTGACCTTTAGTGCATTGACAGCATTAAGGCCTTCACGTATTGGGGCTTTTTCGTAGAACTTGAATATAACGTGACAAATAATCAAAAAGACTATTCATTTTTGTTCGGAACGAGGTAGTATTTTACGAGCCTTTGCACTGCAAATAAAGGCATCAACCAAGCGGACATATTCAAAACATACATCAATAGTGTACCCCAACAAGGAGGCTTTTTGGTCTCAACCAAGATGGCGATTTATTACTCCTTTCAAACTTGTCAAAGGCAGCGCGGACTAGATCCATTCCTCCAGTTACTACCTATCACAATATATGCCCTACACATGCCCTACATAACTGTTTACCAGAGGGAACTCAAAATCTTGTCTTTATCTAAAAGCAAACTCAATAAAATAGCTTACAGTATCTTAGGATACACAACACTTTAGCTGAGACAGACCGCCAGACGCTGAGCTGGGTCAATAGGATTCTGGTAGTTGGTCCTCTGCACTGCAGGAATCTATTCAAACTTTTTTATTGAAAAAGTGCTGCAACTGTCGCCAATTCGCATTGCTGCCAGTATGAATAGTTAACAGAATATTTAGCCTGTTGGTGTTGTTTATTTGTCACGTCCCCGGTGAGTAAAGGCCTGTAGATGTTACCTTTCACATGGATGTGGTTTTGCGGAATGTTCAATTTAAGGCGCCACTCATGCATTGGCTCTCTCTCTGTGGGAGTATAGAGTTCTGTTTCCTGGCAGTGCAACTGAAAACGATTGCGACAAACTTTATACACGAGGACTGTTGGTCCACGCAGGTTTGGAAAAACAGTTTTTATGTTGCCAAATTTGAGGCAAACGTATAAAAACAGTTCTTACATATTTAGCAAAAAACTAGCAGAGATAAAAGTTATCTTTAAAGTGTGACAAGCAATGGGTCTTCTTCATTAATTAAGTAAAATGTACTTCTTATTCACAGCAGACTGAATGTTTTCTAAGAAACTCGTAAGTTCCAGAAACAATTAAACTTAAAATTGGGGTTTAGAAACCACTGGAACTCAAACTTAAGGCCTTTAACTTCATCTTTAGTCCTACATGGAAATCCAGTGTGTATAAGTGAATGCATAATCAATTGAGGCTGAGGTGAGTCACAGATGCCTTTATTGAAGACTGAGGAATGAGTCGAGCTCTGGAGGCCTTCTGGTAACAACGGCGGCTGACCTTTTTTCGGGACCATTTGTTCCTTTTGATTTGACCCTGCAGTCTCAGGCGGTTCAGCCGTTCTCTTTAAAAGTCATTTTGAATACTTGTTATTGGAAGTTTGTTGCCCTGTGGTCAATCCATCACACGGCACTCTGGAGGACTGAGATGGAGGATGATTAGAGCGACTCATCTAGCACTTCCCAATGACGCTTTGGACAATTTGCTCAGCTATTCCCAGCTGTAGCAAAACAAAGTCAAATGAACAAACCGAATGTCCTGGGAACAATCAGACACCGGGGCGTGACTCTGGCCAGCCTCTGTGCCACCGCTCCGTCTCTCTTTCTCCGCTGGAGGTCAATTTCATAAAACTCCCATAATTCATTGACTGTGAAGCCTCCTACCTCAGCAAATTATCCAGCTCCTTGCACCCCACATGTAAACAGATCCATAGTAGCACTACACATGCACTCCACGCCTGCAGGGTGTGTAGAAAGAGATGATAATTATTCAGCAACACAACCAGTGAGTCATATTATGAATATATATCTTGAAAACCCCTGGCTGTATTTCTTTTGTTTAGGTAGAATTTTGCCTCATTTAGTTTTATTTACGTGTTTCATTGTAAAAGCCATGGCACTCGCGGAGAAAAGGCAGTAATTCAAACAGCTTTTCGGGTCTAATTTGTTTCAGTTGAAAACCCATCAAGCAGGATATCTATTTTTCTCAGAAGCTGTTTAGTGAAAAAAGGAGGACAGCCTAATAGGCGTTTTCACTACATCAGTGTGTCCGTAATACATTGTCACACAAAGATTCAGTAAAGATTCATAAGTGTTGTCTAAGCTGCTAACGAGGTGCAGTATACAATTATTAATATTTCATCATTGTATGATGGGTCTGTAAAAGAAACACTAAACAAGACTATTCAACAGAAATCTACTCCATTTGTCCGAACCCTGTCAGACCCGTAGAGATTACCCCCGCAGCCCCCGCACCGCAGGGCTCGTATGGGATGCACACTATGGTCTTATTGTCTTGTCTGTGTTTCCAGAGTTGATATAAAATTAAAGAAAAATATATTTAATTGAGCTTTCTTTGTTAGCTAGGTTAGTGACGTGACGACATAGGTCAGAAGGTCACAAACCGGCAAATAGGTAGCTAACGTTAACACTGATTCACTCGGTAACGTTGCCGCTGATTCACTCAGTGACGTTGGCGCTGATTCACTTGGTAACGTTAGCACTGATTCACTCAGTAAGGTTAGCGCTGATTCACTCAGTAACGTTAGCGCTGATTCACTTGGTAACGTTAACACTGAGTCACTCGGTAACGTTAGCACTGATTCACTCAGTAAGGTTAGCGCTGATTCACTCAGTAACGTTAGCGCTGATTCACTCAGTAACGTTAGCGCTGATTCACTCAGTAACGTTAGCACTGATTCGCTCAGTAACGTTAGCACTGATTTTTCCTGAGAAGAAATTTAAATGCAAATTCAAAAAGCTGAAAGCCCATTATCATAGCAAAAGATGGAGAATAAAAGCGCATGCAGTTCAGAGCGTAAAGACTGCACACCGATTCTGTTAAGACGTGCACTTGTATTGGCTATTCACTCTTGTAAGCTTGTAACAGATAGGCCCATTTTACTCTATTGTAATTCTACTGTAGCCTACATTAATATTTGTTCTCTGTTTGAGCTGTTGTTTTTTCTGTTTGAATAAATTTCCCTCAAAAGAAAAGCTTGAGTTTTGATACCTTGCCTATATTGGGGGGAGGCTCTCAGGGTTATTCTGCGGGGGGGCCTCATGTGTTTCCATTACGGTACTGAACACTGACAGATGGTCTCTTGTGGTTATGTGAATAATGAGCTTCTGCTGGAAACGTTGGTGAGTATGATGCACTTGGTCAGTGGTATAGCGTCACAGAGCCTCTTAGAGAGGAAGTGAGGGTGTTTGGTTGGGTGTACAAAGTGTCTAACTTTGCAGTTTACATCTCTTCTCTTCAGTCAGAATTGTTTTAGTTTTTTTATTTCCACGATTTTCTTTTCTTAGCCAGACCAAATCTACAGGTAGAAGATCAGATCACTGTCCTATGAAACAGTCAAATGTTTTGTTATGAAACCGGCAGATCAGAAAACACTCATATGGGTCATTTTGGAATACTGGTTCCATTCAGAGTCGAGCAATTTTTAAGATGACTTTTCAGATGTTTTTGCAAAAAAAAAGAACTGTGAATTAGCTGTGTTTCCATCTACTGGTTTGGAGCAAATGAACTCAGCTCCAGCGTAGCGTTATCAGAAGTCCTGACTTCTCCATCACTGTCGAGTGCTCTGTGGTTAGGGTCAAAGGGGCTGAAAAGATTATGAAATGGCGCCTATACTGAGATTTCTTTTTAAAATTGAGTCATTTGTGTGTCGTTTGCTCTTGGGGAAAGATTAGCTACCATGCTAACCTACCAGCTTTCAAGCTAATGTTGTTTGAATTCAAACAAAAAACACCTTCTTAGGTTTAGGAAAAATATCATGGTTGGGTTTAAACTACCAAAACTGAGTAAAATGTAAACAACGTAAAAAAATTACTGAAAACTCATCACAAACATCAATAACGTATCTACAAAATACACAATTTCCCACATTTAAGAAGATTTCATAGATTAGCTCATCATTATACATCTGTTTTTACCAGTACACATAATGAATGCTATTCTTAATCCAGTAGTAAACCTACAATCAAAGTTCCCTGCCTATTTAAGTTACAATAAAGATGAAATTCACTCTCTGTTTGGTATACTTGCAAAGACACCACGAGGAAAACGCTCCAGTCTGAGGAAGAGGAAACGGAGTCCTCTCTTGCTTCTGAAGCCTAACGAGAAAACAAATTGCTGTCCGAGCCGTCGCCAGACCCTCCGAGATATACTAACTGCAATTTTAGAGCGGCGAAGGGAATTAACACCATTAATGAGGCAGGTTACAGGAAGAAATCCTTCATAGTTATCCTCCTCCGAGTTGAAGGTGACCGCACTAATCAAACCCAACACTGCAGTACTCGGAGGACCGCTGGCCTGTCGGCTCCGGAAATTTTGCAAAGCCACACTCTCGGGAGGTTCTGATTCGTGTAACGAACCAATCGAGGCGCCTTCTGATAACAAATGGACTCTGGAGTTAGCTCTCACGTCTGCAGGTAAAACAAATATGCTTTAGAAATGCACGACCTTGAAGTTTATTTTCAAAAAAGAACTCATTAAGGCTATTTCAGGGAGTGCTCTGTTGCTGTCCACTACATGAATGGAAAGGATTGCAAATTTAGGAACTCAAGTACAACGAAACCAAAAATGCATATGTAATGTATTGGTTTGTTTGCAAGAGAATGTGAAGGAGAATTGCTTAAAAATCATCCATGGGCTTGAAAAGTAATGTAATACACACAATCTGTATGCATGTATCAATAATTTTGGGTATACTAACAGACAGAGACATAGTTTGGAAAACTACTTAACTATGCATCCCATAAACACTCATCTGTTACACTATAATAAATCAGTCCAAGGCATAAGACATACACATCAAGAAGACTCTTTCATAAATCACTATCATTAACAAACCTAAAGCAAAAAACAGGAAATAAATATAAACAGTAATAATTAAAAAAGAAAAGAAGCATTATCATAATTATGCCTTTAGACTTGTATGACAAGAGGAACATATCGGTTGGACCCAGCTTATACAGGAAGTCCATATCAGTTGGTTAGAAGAAGTTATTTCAGGGCTCTAAACTGAGATTGGGAAGCATACATGAATGAGTGGGTCTAAGGAGACAAGAGCTCTACGTGTGAAATTTATGATTGTATGCAAATATGTCATTAAAAAAAGAAGGGGGAAGTGTTCTTATTTAAGTGGCACTGAACACACACACACACACACACACACACACACACACTTAGCCAGATTTGAGCTGCGGTTACTTTATACTCGTTGAAAGTCACTTTCCAACTTTTCAGAGATGCAAAAGGTTATCGCTCCGTCAAGGCCCGACATTGACTGCAGAGTATTTGTATAGCCGTTCTGTTTTGGGAGATGACAGATGGGCAAGCTGTATTCCCGTTCCATGCCTAAGAGCTTACGGCTCAACATTTAACAAATTGAATTTGGAGTGCGAGCCGCACTGTTCCGAGCACAAGCGAGTCGGGGAAAAGAGAAAGTTTTCGCTGCAAGAACCTGAGAGCGCGCTCAATAAAATGAACTTCCTTGATGTCTGCTGCAATAAAAAAAACTGACACATTCACTACATTTTGGATAAATGCATTGTTTATTGATTACTTACGCTAAACTACTGACGCTGTGCTTGCGGATGAAAAATGATTCCACACACACTTTCTCATTTATCTATAAAATGGCATACTCTCTTCCCCCGGATTGGAGGGACGCTAGCATTGCTGTTTCTGTTTTGTGTTTATTGATTTTTTTGTTCGACAGCACTTGATACAGTAGAACACTCTCTTCTTTGAGATTGCTGCAGATCATCTGCTTTTGAGGCCACTGTCATTCAACCTCACTAACTGATTCATACTTCTATAATTCGCGAGTTTCAATTTTAAAAAAAGTTGGCATGTAACGTATGAATGTGTCTGGTAATATCATGAATGCATGGCAATAATATGGCTTAAGTGGAATTCCTATTTATACTATTATTAACAATATTCTTCTGAAAATATATGTTCATACGTCACGCTGTGGTTAGTTCAGTTTTTTCTCCCCTACAGATTATGAAAAATCAGTGAACCTGAAAAAGCATGACAAAATAATAATAATAATAATTTTACGTTTTATGGTTTTGAGTGTATTAAATAGAATAGTGGCTAAATTAAGAGACACTTATGCGTGTGTTGCTCTGGCGCTTGGTCCCCTGTAAACCTCCTACAATGTTGTATGTTAAATTTCTGCATGTTAACAAGAAAAAAATGCCAATATTTCAGTGGTTGGCTGCAAAAAATATATTCTTATCACGACTTATAGCCAGTGTGATTAAAATGCATGATCTTGAGCAAGTTGATATTTATGATATATACAGTATAAATAGTTTTTTTAATACATTTTATCACTTTTGAAATCCAGAATAACAGAACACGTTATTATTATTATTATACACGCTTGAGTTCAGTTTGCGTTCCGTTTGAATGGAATGAACTGCAAGACCCACACTGTGCATGTATATCCATTTATCACCGTTTGTCAGACAGTGCTTTATTAAAAGGAACTTTTTTTGCAGGCCTTGCCATGTTGTTATATGATCTGTAAGATGTGATTGATTTGATACACAACACTTTATTGCCTCTGCGGGGAAACTTATCATCGGCTCGCAGCACTATTGATCAACCGTGATTACAAAACACCGGTCAGTCAATAGTGCAACCTATACTGTACCATCAGAGTGAAAACATGACCAACATATTAACGCTATATTTCAAAAAGAAGACTCAACAGAGACAATTTAAGTTTAAGCGCATTTATATCAGCTGATAATGACCC
The DNA here is from genome assembly GCF_023349555.1 of Cebidichthys violaceus. NCBI lineage: Eukaryota > Metazoa > Chordata > Actinopteri > Perciformes > Stichaeidae > Cebidichthys > Cebidichthys violaceus. The sequence goes on along the minus strand of NW_027176484.1, from coordinate 304,387 downwards.
TTCCATGTCAAAAAAGAACACAATATCTGTCGGCCTATGTACATTTTTGGCAATCAGCAATTACAACCTCCAGCAGAATCCACACACTTTGGTCAGAATTACAGACATTCGCCAAATCTGTAGTCACAGTTTGGTGCGTTAAGGTTCAGACGTGTCATGAGAACATTTTTTAAAAACCAAAATCCCTCCACATGTCCCCTCAAGCATACATGACCCATTTAATAAAGCAAATGTAAAACGTTCACGTGGGACTCCTGAAGGAAGGTAATGCGTGTGCCCTAAATGCGGCAGATGATTTAGCACTTCCATCTGTTTAACCAGCTTGGCATAATTGGTTGTATATTCAATACATTAATATAACACCTAACAACCCTGACCCGTTCCCTAGCTGCAGTGGTATTCTGGGCTACACAAAAGACATATACTGTACGTGTTGATAGTCAAAGTGCTGTACCTGAAAAAAAAGATTCTAGGCTAAAGTGACATGACTGAGAACAGATACCAAAATGAATATAAATGACCTTTGCAGAGGTGTGCCATCTCTCGAGACAACCCGTCTTGTTATATAGCCAGACTTTCTCCACAACACCGTCACTTTGCATCCAATCTGCTATCTGAGGCTGAGCAGCAAGGGAATCATGTAATTATATGCAGCGGAACGAGACTGCAAGGGGTTTCATGATGCTAAATTGCAGCTGTAAATGTATATTTATATTTAATGTATGTGCAGAGTCCACCTCCTCTGGTTCCCCCCCCCCCCCCCCCCCCCCAACAGCTTTCTGCACAGATGAGAAGCAACCATGCGAGTTGAATGGTCCGACATTGTGCCGTTAAAGAGTTTCTGCGAGGGTAGAAGCACACAAAACTGTTCCTCGGCCTCAAGTCAGGATCAGATCCATTTTGTTATCCAGTGAGCAAATGTTGGCCAGAGAAAAGAGATGGTATAGCTGGCCCGGTGGCGTTAACTTTGTGATTGGCTAACAGGCTAGCCTGCTAACCCCTCTGAACATCGCTTCCTACGTCCTCCTGTCGGCATTGTGTCCTCAGGAGCTGCAGTCCGCTAGGCGCCGCTCTGAGCTTCGGTGGCGACTTGTTAATGATGTTCCAGACGTTCCGGTTGGACTGTACCTTCTCGCCTCGGTTGCTAAGTTATCCGCACACTTGCTCACATTAAGAGGACAGTCCCTAAAACTGACACTTACTTTTACACCTTAAGAGGGGAGCCAGAGTAGCCGCTGTGCGCCGTCATCTTCATCACCTCCATCATCTCCCTTGTTATCCCTTCACAAAATGGCAGGACTTATGGCAACGCGACAAGTGTGGACAACTGCCCATTGTTCTAAGATGAAATTCGGGGATGGTCTGATGGACTACTTTCTCCAAACAGAAAGATGGTGAGGATGTCTCCCTGGATTGCCAAATGATGTCAGTTTTGAAGGCAATGCAGGGGCAGGATGCAAGTCTGGTAAGCTGCACCAGACATGCCGATATTTCACAACGCAACAGATTAAGTAAAGAAGTCCGTCCATTTGCACTTCTTAAATTAACATTCACTTATATCTGTAGAGCGTTATTAAAGGACGCAACGCTTCAGCTGCAAGACGGTGACAAAAGTGCCATTAGAAAGTCACTCAATCACCAACCGAAGAGCCAGGGGGAACTTTCAATTGTTTTATTTGAAAGTGCCAACTTGTCAGTTAACTTCAGATGACGGATGGCTGTATTGACAGCGCCGTTCGATTCAGCCCAGCCCATGGTAAAGCTCCGATGTAGCATCCTCCGACCCGAGGCGACGAGGACATGACACTGCTTGGACAGGCCTGCCTCTGGTGATATGTTCCCCAGGGCTTATCCGTCAAAAATGTCTCTTGTTGGCTTATGCAGTGATATTAAAGACCTGGGTCCATATCTCACTTGACAAGGTCTTCCTTAGTCCTTTGACAATAACTTAAGATGGCTGTAAATGGCTGCCTGCAGTGTCCTTTTTGTCTCCATTGGAGATATTAAAAAGAGAAAGTGTTCTCAAAAGGTTAGTGCATCTGTAGTGACACCCAGGCATTTTAGCTGTAGCAGCAAAAGAGTCATATACTTATCAGCAACTTCGCCATACTCTTCGAGAAAAATATTTCCTACATTTTAACAATCATTTGTCATGTCAGCGATCCAAAATCTCACTCCCCCTTTCTACTGAGAGGAACAGATCAACATTTTGACAAAGATGAATCACTGAGGTTTCCACACGGGAAATAGTTATTGTCCTGGTGCCGAGTATACAGTGGAGGACCCTTCTGAATTTCCTTTCCAGATAAATTGGACATCCTTTCTATTCTGATATAACTACCGTATAGCGTGCAAACATACTGCCAGTGCTACGTCTTGGACAATAACTACACTGAGGCTTGTTTGCAGGTGCATTTGGCCAGAAACTAAAATGTTTCCAGGACACCATGTTTTATAGAGCCATTTACAGTGGGATATATTATGATGATGTACCAGCCCTGTCTCCTAAAAAATGACGATCCCATGCAATAAAACTGCATTGTGAAATATGTTTAGAAGGCGACATATTTTTATTCTAATTATTGTCTGCATAAGTCAGTGACAGCTGGATGTTGGGGTGATGAATGGGTCAAACACGGGACTTTCACCCAATGACGCCAATGCTCACTTATTTTCATTTAAGGCTATAGCTTATACATGGGAACAAACATAGACCTTTTACTAAACCTGACCAAGTAGTTTTGTTGAGTTTGTTGTTTTCCAGCCATCCATTAACTATCTGCTCATCTGTGGCCGGGTCACCGGGGACAGCTGGCTGAGGAGGGTCTTCCCGACGTTCCTCTACTCTGCAACATTTCCAGCTCTTCAGGGGGATCCTGAGGTGTTCCCAGGCCAAACGAAAATATATAATCCCTGCGGCGTGTTCTGGGTCTACTCAGGGGCCTTTAACCTGTTAGACGTGCCCGGAAAACCTCTAAAGGGAGGCATCCAGGAGGCATCCTGATCAGATGAATGAACCCCCTTTTTATCATGAAGGAGCGCCTCTACTTCGAGATCCCCCAGGATCTCTGAGCTCCTCATCTCTAAAGCTTGAAACCAGTCAGCCTACTGAGGAAGCTCATTTCGGCCGCTTCCGTCCGCGATCTCAGTCCGTCGGTCACTACCTAAAAGCTCACGACCATAGCTGAGGGTCGGAACGAGGATGGATTGGTAGATCGATATCTTTCCCCTTTCGGCTCGGCTCCCTCTTTACGACAACTGTCATGTACAATACCTGCATCGTTGCCGACGCAGCAACAAACCGCCTGTGCATCTCACGCTCCATTTTACCCTCATACGTGAACAAGACCTTGAGGTACCTGAAATCCCTTGCTTGGAGCTCTGACTCACTGCCAACCCGGAGGGGTGCAATCCACCGTTATCAGACGTAGTTGATAAGGCAGTTTAGTTGTATGGAAATGTAAATTTATAGGAGAAAGGGTTTTATTGTACAAGGTATTCAATATTCAGATTTGAGTATAGTCTTCAGCTCATGTAATGTCAATAAAACCTCTGAACAAGAGAAAAGCTTTGCAGATGACAAGCCTGTATATTTTAGAGTCGGGAATCATAAGTTAAGCTCAAAGTAAATGGTACATCTAAAAAGTTGTCACCAGCACATGGAGTTCGTGTCCTGCTCTTAACCAGAAGATCCTAAAATCACACTTTCAACATTTTCTTTCATGACATCTGAGCAACCACCACTTCAATTTCCAGTCTACTTTCATCTGTCAAAGAGGCTCCTCGTGCCTTCTGCTTCTCCGTCCCTCCATCCCTCGCTCCCACCCGGCAACACAACATAGCTGTAACCTCATAGTCCCCTCAGCAGGGCTTGTGTTGCTGTCATCCGCTCTAAATGCCTTTCAAAAAAAAAAAAAAAAAAAAGGTAGAGAGGGGGGGGGGGGGCTCTCTCTGATCCAAGTGCTGCTTGGATCATTAAGGGACCCTGTGGCTCAAGCTTCTGTCAGCGATCATTTCCAATTAGTCTCCAATTTGCACCACACATACCTTAGCACCCGTGGGGGACAGCGGTTCATACTGCAAAATCACTCAGGTAGGGAGAGAGAGACATTAGGAGGGAGCGTTCATATGGTAACCTTGACGCCCTGAGAGAAATGGGACGCGTTTCTGAGGTAATGAACTAAGATTGACTAATTAAAATGTGCTTTTTGGCATCGGGACTTCTGTTGATTTTGTGAGAGCGAAAGTGGAGCGTGGGACCAAATGACTCATCAAGTCATAATCGCCTCTTCAGGTGAATCCATTTTCAACACCTATTCAAATAATCTGAAGTAAGAGCGCACTTATAAAGCGATGCCTTTCCCGAAATTGGTATGCGAGTGAGATAAATTGCACAGAAATCAATAGTGTAGGTGCACTGTATGAATACACTTCATACAGTGCACTTAACGCTACTTTTCCTTGAGCCCATGTGGGTTTTTTTCTCTTTTACTCAATCCACATCCTTTTCATAGCTAGAGATTCTATTTAGATTTTTCTGTTCTGTAGACAAATATTGAAGGATGTAAAATTCAGTGTATTTTTTTTTATTTTGTAAAGTGTGAAAATCTGTATTTTTTTAGCTCATAAAAAGGATGCGAAGAAGACTGAATACATCCTGTGAATGAAAGCCTCGGGCATCACTCATTGTATTATGTTAGGGGCATTGTCAGTAGGTGTAGACCGTGATGGTAATTTCCACATGTGCTGGCAAAACTACACAGACACTGAGTCATGTCCCTGCCTTTCTGTAGCATAAGTGAGAGCACAGAAAGAGTGTACAGCGTCCCCATTCTGGACCTTGATGCGCTGTTGGTACACATGATAGTTTTGTTTGTAACATAACGCAGCTGCAAGCCCTCAATTCAGCACAGGTGGGACCAACAGAGCATATAGATTACGGACACGCTTCGCTGAAGCTAGCACCAGCAACGGGGCTTCCTTCACAGACGGCAATTTGAAAAAAGGGAAATCTCACCGGTTGCATATCGGGCTCCACCCCCCCCGAACGCCACAGAAAGATCCCACTGTGGGACAGATGGTGAAACAGCCTTTGTCGACTCATTCCCTGCAGAAAAGTGTTTCATAAAAGAGGTTGACTGAACACTGACCAAAATCAACAATGACGCACGTAACGTTTATGGTGGAATGTGACACGCCGCACGCCTTGCATACAGATATGGACCAAGCCGGCGCGGTCCAGTTAATCTGTATCGCCGAGAAAGACGGATCGCAGGGGTCCACAGAAACGCCGCAGAACTCTGGGGGCAGGGGTATCCGATTCAAGTTCAAGAGAAGTTCATTGTGCAAAGGTTACGTACATCACAACAATGTCTAACTTGAGTTATGGTTTAACTATATTGCCCTGCAGCTTTAAATTCAGTTTATTCAGGTGTGAATTGATGTCAACCAAAAAAAAACCCCACAATATTATATTCTTCTCATGTCCTTAAAAGAGGAATTTGTGTGCAGGGGGTATATTTGTGGTTATTGAAACCACTTGTTTCAGCCCCATTCCCCTCTAAAAATCGCTGTTGGGTCGTGAGTTAAAGTGATAGGATTCTGATCATATTGGGCTCTTTAAATTGTGTATTTTCTGTGCCTTCATTTCGGGTTTTGAGAGGGGTACGTTTTACAACGCATGCAATTGGTTGGTGCGGTTGGTTACGGTGCCGTAAAGGCTCGAAAAGCTGCTCCGTCAAAATTAAATGTATCTCAATTATCCATCAGTTGTAGGTCCGGGTCCAAGGGCGTTTGGGTGTGGACCAGGACCGTGGTCCGCCTATTAGTGACCCTCAAAGTGAAGATTTTCTAATTCTCCCTGGGTCTTCTCAACTCCTGCCGTGTTGATGTCAGCCGCACATCATTCATTCGTCTGCCCCCGCCAACACATACTTGCCACTCAACAATGGATTGAAGCGTCAGAACAGCTGTGGCGCTCGATCCATCCTCGGGAGATTGATGTGGCGTGAATCCGCTCGCCGCCCACTGCTCTCATCACGCACGTGCCTCCCCTACCCAGATACGGATGCATTCATCAGTTCGCCACATACCTGGGTCGCAGGAGGACACCTTCCCTAGGCCAGCTGTTCAGTCGCTAGCTAATTACTGCATCCTCTTGAGCAAAATGGCTTAAAAAACGACTGTACACGCAATGGTGTGGTGGCTAGCGCTCACAGCAAGAGGGGCCAGGGTTCGATCTCAGGTTCGTTGATGACTCTTAAATTGTACTGTAGGTGTGAACGGTCGACCTGTCCAGGGTAACTTGCCTTCGCCCCGATACCAGCTGGGATAGGACCCTGCGATCCTGAAGAGGAGAAGCAGTTTGGACAACGGACGGATGGACTGCATCTAAGAAGTGAACATAGTCAACCGTTGGCTTGTAGACTAGCTTTTTTGAAGCCTCGAGTTCAGCGTTATGTCGGTCGACATCTTTGTTTTTGGTCCGCCACCATCTTGTTTTGTTGCAACCAGAAAGTGACAAGGGGGCACAACTGAAATGCTGGATTAGGCATTTGTGGAGGCAACCAAAAGTATTACCGCTAACTTTCATGAACTAAAAACACACTGTAAAAGAGGTTAAAGTTCAAAGACCAAAACACGGACAAGACCGGACTCCCGCACCAGACGAGGCGTGGTAGGCTCAATCTGGATGGGGGTATGACTCCTCGCACATACAATTATACACAATTATTATAACCGGGCATCGACCTTATGCTTGCAAACGTATTATTAGCTGCGTAGACAGCTGGCATCGCTGATTAAAGATAGATCCTATAGATGTAGGAATGAAAAGGCGCTTCTGACTCCACCACGTCCTTTTGACCTATGGAGTAAAGTAGGCATGACTCCTGTTGCAATGCAAGAAGCCAGTCTGTGTGCAAGACCTCATGCCCGGATGTTACATTTCAAACTTGGCTCAGGTTGCGACCATTGAGAGAATCAACACGCGCACAGTGATTATAATTGCCAATTAAATTGATTGAAGTATCAAAGGAGGTGAAAAGAGCTGGTGGTGTAAAGCAAGCCTGGGTGACTGATGGTAAGGATGTGAGTGTTTGGAGTACAAGGCCACAAAGAAATTGTTAAATCACATGGAAGACTGCCCAGCAAAAGAGAGAGAGAGAGAGAGAGAGAGAGAGAGAGAGAGAGAGAGAGAGAGAGGACTCCTGGGGGAGCTGGCATTTTACACCCAAAGCCACTCCCATGTCACATGTGCACTAACGACCCACCCAGCCAACCCAGATCACACTAAGCTGCTGTTTCCATTTACTACTTTTTGTTAGCCATTTACAGATTTATTGTTTGTAATCTCCGCAATGAAAACCCCGCAAATACATTATTTAGTCGCGGTGTTAAAACAGGAGAGGGTGTTTGTACACTTTCAGGATCTTTCATATTAACAATAGCGTTTTGTGTGCTGCCTGGAGAATACTATTTATTTTCCATTCTACTGTCCAACAGCCAGCTCTCTAGCTCTGTGGGGGGGGGACGGACAGTGGTGTCTTGTGGTGTGAATCCTCTTTGTTTATATGTTTGGGAAGATTAGAGGGCGTTTTTCTGTTGCAGATTAATGGGTTATTTCGGTTTCATTTTGATAGAATTGCACCCGGTCGGTGACTTTACTCGGCATCGTGCTGTCTGTGCGTCTGCTCTCGTCGCATGTTTCATTGTAACCAGTAAAGCAGTAAAAAAAACAAAAAAAAATGCTGTAAACAGCAAATGAGGCAGACTAATTGTCTCATTTGGTTCTGAATGGTTAGATTCTTTATTTAGGGCTCTTTTAAAAAAAAAAAAAAAAGGGTTAAACAAATTGTTGTGGACTGTTAACGAACAAACTCACGCATCTGTAAATTTCAGGACACATCCCAGTCTCTTCGTGTCAGTTTAACAAATCATATGCGGCCAAAAATCGGGATTTTAACATAGCAATTAAAATGAATCACTAAGGTAATCTCCTGCCATGAGTACTTGGTGAGATTAGAGTGGATTATATTGGATTACGTCTATTGACCTGATTTACTGACCGACTGCCTCTTGTTATCCAAATCAGACTCGCTGATCTGACCTTCGGCGGTAGGATTTAGAGCCGCAGAGAAACTGTGACGAGCAGCGAGACGCAAGCACTCGTCTGTTTTCAGCTCGGCGCACGGAAGAAGATTACGCGGTGGGATGTTTTAGATGAATTCATTTCTGGCTGCCCTTTACAATAAATAAATTAATAAATGAATGGAGAGAAGAAAAAAAAAAACCTCCCCTGTCTAAATCACATATAATCAGCAAACATACAAACTGCCCCTTCTGCGTCACTGAGATTAATCGACTGGTATCTTCCAGGATCTGGGTCAGTGAGTATTGTGCCAAAAAACAAGAGGTCAGAGACTTCTCCTGATGTTTGGAGGCATAAATATACAAAGTATAAATATTTAAGTAAATCCTGTACAGTGAGGTTAATATTCTCAACACATATGAGCAGGTTATTTCTTTGAGATCAAAACTGACCTTATGTTTTATACTAAATACTACACCTGTATAAACAGTCAACCTTTCGAAACATGGCTGTAAGACGTTGCCGCCAAACAAGTCCTTCATAATAAAATACAAAATACTTTCATCTCACGAGGTGAAGAGTATTGTTGGAGAAAGAAAATGGTTTGGGTTAAAAAAAAAAAATAAAAAAAATACTTAAGCAATGTATTTCCATACAGAAATTCGTATGATATCATACGAAAAAAAAGTTACTCCTTATTTTCTGTGTTTTCCTACGAAAGTCCAGCAACACGCAATGATTTAAACACGTTACAGGAATACAGTCTTTTCAAAATAAACTTCACAGGAAATTTAGATTTAGCCAACAAAACGTCTTGGTTAGGTTTAGGGACAGATTGTGAAATGTTTGGTTTAGGCAACACAACTGCTTGGTTAAGTTCATGAAAAGATGTGGTTTGGGTTAAAATGACGATGGGAACACGGCATTACTTCACTTACGTGTCAAAATAAATCAACGTTACATTACATTACGGCCATTTAGCAGACGCTTTTATCCAAAGCGACTTACAATAAATCAAACGTTGACTTCTCATTTACCACGGGGAACGAACAGCGGTCACCTGGGTGAAAGTCTTCATTCTTCCTGGTTCATGACTACGTATTAAATACAACATTGAGTTACGTGGGACATCTACTGATATCAGTGCATTCATTTTTCGTATAGGTGTGGCTGCGATTGCTGTTTGAGTTGCTGACTTAGTTACATGTTCAGTGTATTTCCAAACACTTTTGGGATTTCCATGGTGCAGAAGATGTTTGCCATTACAAAATATCCCAAAAAATCCTGCCTCCTCCTTCCCCTCTACTGAGGACAAGACTGCAGCTGTCCTCACTGTCGCAGCTTTACGGCCTCTAACCCACCTCATTTGAATTGCTCAGCAAGCTTTATCATAATATTTAGAGGTTAAAATTAACAAGCTGGGCCAATTAATCCAGAATAGTAATTAGGCAGTAATTAGGTGTCACAGAGACAGCAATAACTGCTGGCTGATCCACAAACAACGACAGGGCAGTAAAACTGACATTAGCCCAAATTAGCCCCCTGATTTAAAATAGGTTTAAGGCTACATTGTAGGAAATAATACGGGGATCGGAATAATGTCAAGGACGTTTTCATCAGTCAACGCCCGGTTCAGCTCTTGACATTTTCTCCTGCAGCTAATCAATTTCCCTCTGCTCCGCTGAGACGCAGCGGCATCGTCTTCGAACAAACATTTTTTTTTTGTTTTTTGGGAGTTTGCAAAGCTGAAGTGAACTGCACGGCTCCATTGCTCATGAATGATTTCAATAAGTTATTCATTTGTGAGGCATTTTGTCAAGAGTCCACGAGTCACCGAAAAAAGGAGGTACAATGAAAGATACATTCCCATTCTGCTCCATTAAAACATTCATGGCAGTACGATGAGAAATCTTCCTTTCTTCAGAAGCAGCACCCATCTGCGTTGTGACAATAGTTTACAGTCAAACTGGTGGATTGGATATTTGCTTTGATCTCTTGTAAATAAATGAATTTTTTTAAACAAAATAATCACAACGCTCAGTCCGGAGTTGTCACAGTTCCTTTTTAAATGTATCCTCACAGGTAAAGATGTAAAAAAAAAAAAAAAAACAGGTCCATTCATACCTCGAAAAACAAAATGCAAAAATCAATATGGAATCCATACGAGTAAGTGTTTCTCTTTATCCTGTTTGACAAGAGACACAGAGAGACGTCAATAGCTTTTAACTTTGCAGCTTTAACACCGGCCGGCTTGTTTGCATAGCGGAGTAGTATTTGTTAAAAGAGCCGGCGACCATCAAAGCGTCATCACCAGAGCGCAGATAGTGATCAGCGTGATCAATGACGTCTAGCGGTTTACCGAGAGAACCCGACGAGCGAGCAGCAATAAAACACTGGGCCGTTTGTAAGGTTAATTCCACTGCGCTCTGCTTGTGTATTCTGATCACGCAGCGGTCCAGATGGACTACACGCTGTAGCGTAAAAAAAAAGGTGAGGAACGACACGTGAACGGACTTGCTCCGCTAACAGCGAGGCCTGCCGATTCGCGATGGGACATTGAAGCCGAGATGGAGAGCAGTCTGCCTCCTGTAGGGAGACGTTTCGCCGTTAAAAAAAACTCCGGGGTTGGCTGAACGAGAGCTGCGGAACCGACGCGCCGTGTGCGTCTCCTGATACTCGCGGCGGCGTCGGCGCCTTCATTTCAACTGCCAGGGAGGAGCTTCACCGGGCTTCACGATAGGAACGTCGACGTTCGGTTTCACGTGAACACCGGTCTCCTGAGTCCACCTCGACCTCTTCCCTGTGGAGGGGGGGGGGGGGCTGTGTTCGAAACTTCATTTTTCTTGAACCTGGGAAAAAATCGTGTGTCCACTTCGATCCTATCTGACTTTACATTGCCGTTTGTTTGTGTGTTATTTTAACCATTATTATTCAACCTCCCTGAGCCAGTGCTGCTCGCTTTTCATTTAAAAAAATCTCTATTCAAGGTGAAACTCAAGCGCGTTCATTTGACTCCGGATGCTCCTCACCAGTAATAACTCCGGTCAAATCAAGTTTCGTCGACGAGAAAAGGTGACTGAATGCGCGTCGACGAAGAATATATATCGGCTTTTTTGTTATTTCTAAATTTGCTAAGTTAAATATCCAAGTTAAAAAAACTCAAGCTTTCAACAACCACGAAATGTGAGGAGAAAAAACAGGAAAGAGAGGGTTTGACTGCTCTCTGAAAGGTAAAGCGTGACATTTAAAGATGGAAGGGTAACTTTTTGAATAATGGAATTTTTTTTTATCTAGCTTATAATCGGTACGAACATATTATCCTATGAGCACAGCATGAAATCCAAAAAAAAATGAAAAAGGTTGTGCTTCTTTTCAGTGAGATCAAGGCTGAATTTTGATTGTGCGAGATGCGACAACAGCTCGGGAACATTTTTTATTTATTATTTTTTTTTTTATGCCACTAATTTCGGCATTTGTAGCAAAAACGGATGGCACGCCGCTCTCGCCATTAAAAGTAGGTAATTAAAGTCATTAGTTTTAATGGCAGATCAGTCTGGCACTCATCCATTATGTACTTCTAGGCTACATGTGTGACTTAACCTCACTGCTTTGTGCACTGTTTGTTGGAGCTTCTTTTCCTGTGCAGTATTTGTTAGAGAGAGAGAGAGAGAGAGAGAGAGAGAGAGAGAGAGAGAATTAGGAAAAGGGAGAGGAGGTGCATTATTCATACAAATTAGATTCTGCTACTCCGCTGTAAATCAGCATCCTGCTGTAGGAAATGGAGAAAGACAGGCGATGGAAAGTGCAATGTCCGCTCCTCCCACCTGGCCACGGCATCTGTCCACCTGCCAGTTCACCAAACATGAAGCGTGTGCGAGGCCTTATCCGTTCGCCTCTGATGGGCTGCCAAAAAAATTTCCGGGGGGAGGGGGGGGGGGGGGGGCTATGGGGACAGCCGGAGAGCCGCGCATCACCCTCTTCTCGCCTTCGCCAGGCGCGACTGGTCGGCCGCTGATACGAGCGACAATTTCCTGTCTGGATGCTGTCTCACAAAAAAAAAAAAAAAGGGTGCACACACTTACAGAAATTGCCTTCTTAGGTATGCATAAAACATTGGCTTTCACATGCGAACACACACACACACACACACACACACACACACACACAGTTTTATCTCCAAAGGCCTCGTTGGGAGCTTGCCTGGCCGGCAGCAATCTCTTACACAGGGATTTTCCGAGCTGAGCCACGTTCTACCGGCTCTACTGGATTACCATGCAAACACAGCTCCCTCTCCCTTGATATCGTCTCCATTTTCAACATGCCCTCCTCTGTGTTTTCTTCTTTTTTTTTTTTTCTATTAATAAAATCTTCCCTGTAAATTCCCTGCCTCCCCTCTTCCATCCCAGCGCTGTCACTATCATCCCTCGGCCCATTCCGACATGCCGGAACCCGGGTTGCGATTGGAGGGGGGGGGGGGGGGGGGGGGGGGTGTGATCGACAGGTGAGGCAACGCGTAGATTTGGCCGTTGCGCTCCGCAAGGTGGAAGACCACAGGGGTGGTCTGAACCCCCGCCGGTGGCCTTTTAAGCTGTCAGGCAGTACTGTTATAGTTTTCCCTCTTTTCATCAGCCTCCGTGCCGCCGCGGAACACGGAGGCGTGTGCCGAGCAGAAGTCCTGTGTTCAGATAGTTGAACCGCTCCAGGAGTCAGACATATCGTTCGGGGTCTCCCGGTGCCAGAAGCGTTCCAGTTCACCGGAAGTTCAGCCGTCGAGGAGATTCCCACGCTGTAAAAAATAAATAAATAAAGAAATACAGTGAGCGGCATTGTTATCGCTCCTCAGACTTTCATTTCACTTCCACGTTGAGATGTGGAATTTACGCCAAGGAGAACAGAGCAAATTTAATTTGCAACTTTACAGCTTGTGCTAAATCTAACTCATGGTTTATTGATTTCTGTTATGTGGTCATTTGAAGGGCTTCAATTAGAAGGGAGAAAAAAAAGCGCAATTCAGTATTTACTGGAATGGTACAATATATCTTCTAAATACGGACTATTTTGTTGTACAAATTATGTATTAGTTGTTAGGTCGCAGTGAAATTAACCATGCATGAATCTGATATGAATACTGCATAACATTTGAGCGTTTTGCATTTGTCGTCATTAATTATTTCATCGATTCATCTCGATGAAAACCGCCAGCGGCCCCACAGACATCGACAGCGAGGTCCCCAGTGACAAGAGCCGAGGTCCGCAGTTGTTTCTCCAATCACCCGATGTTTGGGTTTGAACAACAGCGACTTTTATTTTGAGGTATTAAAACTTAGAAAAAAACTTCGGTTTTGGGTCGGCAGGTAAGAATCTGTTCAGTTTGAGTGAACAAATGAACACATGGATTGACCCAACGGGTAAAACAAAAGAGATAGGCAATTATTGCACAATTGCAGTGCTGACCTATTGTCTATGTCAGTGATTCTCAACTGGTTACCTGAATGAAAAAAAAAAAAAAAATCCTGTGCTTTTATTTTGAAGGGGATTTTTAATGCAGCGGAGTTATTCACACTCCTTAACAGTATTTGGCGTTAATGCCTTGTAATGCTAACAGACACTCATTTCACAGTATAGAAGAACAACCACACAGTTTGTTTTCATGCTAATTGAGCAAAACGCAACTACGACACCGACTACATGAGAGATGGATCTGCTCCATCTTTTCACTAAATACATTTGAGAAGTTTGAAAATTTGGGTTGCGGCTTGTCATTAAGGGGTGATGGTGGGTCCTGCTGCCAGACCAGAGTTGGGAACCACTGGTCTATGTCTATGACGTTGCATTCATCTCACCGGAACACAGTCAACAGTTGGCCTCCAACAGTGTTGGTCAACTACGAGCTCCAAGGCGTCTAGGCAACGCGACGTGACGAACAGCTAGCTTCCAGGCCAACCAGGCAGGGAAAAACAACACTATACCACATGATCTTCTAACATGCAGAGAAAGTCACCTCCATTATGGTAAAGTACCGCTTATTGTGACGAGTCACACACAGAGAAAGAGAAGGTGTAGATCGAGGGGTGTTTAGTTCACAGTTCTTCTACGTCGACAGCGGCTGCTGAACAAGAGCTTAGCATGAACAGGAGCTTTGTCTCAACACTAGCGGAAAGATAATATCCTGTCTTTGGTCTAGACTTTTACCCGAAGAAGGCATTTGGGACCAGCTCGAGTTTCCCCGTAAACACAAAGTCTGCTTGTACCCTGTTGTTGATCTAGCAGCACCGCCCCCACGCACAACCCTGCGGATCATGTCGCAGGTCATTGACTCCTCCGAGCGTCCCGACGGACACGGTTCTCTGAAACGAGCGGCGCTCGCTGTGAAGGGAACGCTCGGTGTCAGCGGAGTAGCGCACAAATTGGTCGGACACACCGTTGAGGACGCGGAGGCGCGGCGAGGCGAGACGCGGACCAGGTGACACGCGGTTGTCCCGCATTCTGTCGGACAGCAAGGCGCCGGTTGGCTCAGCCGACCGTGCTGCGGTGAATTAAGGGGATCTCTGGTGCTCAGAAACGCTTTTTGTCCACAGGGACGGACAAAACCGACACAAAATTTGAAGTTCTTCTTAGTGGCTTTAAGCGTCAGTGAACGACTAACATGTTTACAGACATGACAGGGTCAGGACAATAACATCAGACCTTCTTTCTGGAAGGTTTTTTTATAGTGTAGTCTGTCTCACAAACACACACGCTGATTTATGTTGTTTTTTTTACCGGTGCATTGGCTGCTCGTGGGGAATTAATGGACTGGTCAAATTTGCATGTATGAAGCAGCAGAGCAACATGAAGCCCTTCACACTTTAGCTTTAACTGGATACATATTTGCATTTCTTAACAAGGCTTTCTTTTTTTTTTTCTTTTTTTACTACCAAATTGCGTTTTATGTTGAACTAGCATGCATATCGCACATAAACAATTCAAATTGTCTAATTGACCTTTATTTTGAAAGACCAATTCATTGATGTATCTATTAGTGGACAGTGTAATTAGTGAAATGCATCCAAACAAATGCACAAATGAACATTTTTTTTCCCATATTAAAATGACACTATAGTACAGTATATAGCTTCACATGGTTGCTATCGTTAGCCGTTATACATCACAAAAAGAGGTAGGAAGAGGGTCGGTTTTATCAATGGAGGATTTTTGAATAGCGATCTCGGAGTCCAAACACCCAAGGCAATCTGTTCTCCCAATCTCGCAGGCTCACTCCGCTCACGCCGCCCTCAGAATAACAACTCAAACTTGCTAAAGCGTCAGATAGAGATGTAAAATGACTGCGCATACACAGCCGTGTGCCCGTTGTATCCATACACCTGTGCAGGAACACGTCACACACACACACACACACACACACACACACACACACACACACACACACACACACACACACACACTGAAGCGTGTGTGTGTGTGTGTGTGTGACGTGCAGTATTGTAGCTGCAAAAACCCACACGGATCTATTCGCACGTCAAACAGGATGCTCCTGCCTGGTAGATGTAGGTGTCAGTCTTCATGAGTCACCGGTGTGCGCTGTAGAGTGCGGCGTCTCCGGCACACTCGGTCTTATTTCATTAGACGCGAACACCGCCAGAGAGTGCGCCAATCAGCCCGTGGCTCTTCGCGTCTTCGTTGACGCGGCAGACGCGAGAGACATTTTGATAAATCTCTCATGGGAAATAGAAAGCTCCTTTCACACTAAAACGGCTGCTATAGGCTCCGTATTTTGTTTTGTTTTTTGTTAAAAGCTTGGCCCTCTTATAGTCTTGCTCCTAATTGAATTCTGTAGTCTGACTGATTGAACGAGGTGGCAGCTTGTAAAATTGACTCGCCACTCAGTCAACTTCTCACATTTGTTTGAGAGACATTTCACGTCTCCCATTCATAACAGAGCCACACTCTTATGATTTAAAGGTGTGATGTGTGACATCTGGATTTAAACATTCAAAAATAAACATTTGAAGAGGTTACAGTTATGTGAAAGACAATAAAGATTATTTTTTTTGCAGGGACATCTTCTGATAGAGAAAAGAGCGTACAGCCTCCGGTTTCAGCAGTTTGGTCAAATTTGCGTAATTTTGCATTCCACCTTTTTAATGACGCATTAATGGGTAATAATCACCGTTGACGAAAGCTTCATTATCTAGCGTTCCTATTTACATAGAGTCAAAATCACGAACCAGTCAGCCTAAGAATGCATGAATCTGTTATTGCTGCAGTGTGGTGCAGAGACTAATCAATTATAAAAAGACGAGCAGCACTCATCCAACAGCACACGGTTTCAACTCAACCCAAATTCAGGATCTGGAGCTGAACCATAAAGAGACAGGACACTGAACACTCATACGGAAAATGTTCAAATCTAATTCTATACACGGGAAAACATGATTCTAAATGGATGCGTGATGTATAATAGGACATATCGTATCAAATCATGTTGTTTATCTTTATCATCTTACAAGCAATCATATTTTTGTATATATTTTTACTTTGTTTTATTTTGCTCTTATCAATAAGTCAAAGAAGTTGAATCTAGTTGGTTATCATTGATGACATTTTTCATACAACCTTAAATACATTTTTACATTACACTCGTCTATCAATATATATAAAACATAAACATAAATATGTTTTAGTTATCCTGGTTCCCTTTAATGTTTCTTGCCAGCCAGCCACCCACCATACAGACATATATACATACATATATATATATATATATATATATATATATATATACACATACGTACATCTTAACTGTGTGTACACTTTTTAATACTAAATACTCAAAATACAACTCCATATACAATTTCATGAGGCCCTCCACTTCATGAGTTGGTAAAAGTGTATTTAATTCTAATCTCACAACTAGTGGGAGCTCACTTAAAATAAATAAATTGTATTTGAGCTTCTTCTGCGTCGCTCAACATTAAGTTAGCGAGGCGGCGTCAAAGTCCCGGAAGGTTGATATTGTCAAGGTAGCTTTAAGCTCCGATTGCAGGCAAGCTGTTATTTCCAGAAGGTGTGAAGTTATATAAACATCTCTTGTGCAAAGCTGATGAGGTCTCCGTGGCGCCGTGTCTGTCAAACGTAATTGTTATTCAGATTTGTGGTTAAAAAAAAAAAAACACACAGCAGCCAAGGTTCTGGCAGAAAATAGTGAAATCTTTCTCTTGTAGTTATCGGAGTAAATACACGCGGTTATGCCAAACAAACTGCCGTTAGATGAAGAAATGAGATACAACCTGATACTTCAACATGCATGCTTTGTCTACACACATGTATTACATTTTACATATTGAACAGCAAACATGTGGCTTTATTGTGGCATTTGGTATTTTCAAATGTCAGATGGCGGTGTGTGCAACACACAGCTTAATTCCAATAATAATGCAAAAGAAAAAAAAAAAAAAATACACTTTAGCAAAAACGCATGACTCAGTGGCTCAGCTGACATGGTTGCAGTTGAGATGGTCACAGTATGTGTGTAGCTGTCAGAGGTGATAATAACACCTCTAACAGGATTACCCTCCTCGCTTTCCCGTGGGGAGCTGACCCTGACCATGACGGCCATCTTTGATAAAACTCTGCCACAGCAGTTAAAGCTCAGGTGGGAATGCCAGTAGCCTGAGAGTAAACACCAGCTACAACACTCTTAGCAGTAACCACACACACACACACACACACACACAGAGATCTGGACTGGAACCTGTTTTAGATAATCAATTTGGAGACATTCTTGCTGAAATATATTTTATACAACCTACAAGTCTTCTTTTATGACTCATGAGCGTTCATCACCAGTTAGATGCAAAAACATGGTGCGGGACGACGGATGATCTGCATGAGAATATTCCTTGTGACAACTATGCGAACCAGTTCTGGTGCAAATTATCCGCGTTGCCATATTCCATTTTTTTTTTCCCCCATTAAGAGGCCCAATGTGTTTCATGCTAAATAGTACCCGTGTCCATGCATGTCTTGGCCGCTAATGTCATCTACACACAGTACAGAAACTGATTGAACTGCAAATTTGATGCAAACGTTAACGTTAGCCGTTGAGGTTGGTCCCGTTCAACCAACGTACAACGTTAGCAAGCGCACATCGGCTACATCACCGTCTGTCCAGGCTGCTGGGCGATCTCAATGTACATTATTGGGCGTTAAGAAGGGCAGACATTGTTCAGAAGGCCCCATTATTGGAGAAGTGAAACACCAGTAGTCCCATTGGATTGTAAGCCCATTTGTCAGTCAGTTACCCCAAAATACCAAAATCCATTCCATTGTTTCCGAAGGAACCGTGGCTACGAAAAAATACACACATTCTCCGTCCAGCAAACAGAACCACATGGCTGATTATAATGCAGAACGATAGTGGTTTTACGACATCAGCAGGAACAAACTATTTAACTGGTCAAACATATAGTGTGAAAGCATTAATAAGAATCCACAAAATCATTATTAAGTGTTTAATTTGCTTATGTTATGACCCACATTTATAATATGTGTCTTATGACAGTGAGAGACCATTGTTTGTGTGGACGTCTTACTAGAATTTAGAGCGTCTTGGATTCAGCACCACATGGAAAATGGGCTCCTGGCTCATTTCGCCGGGTATCAAGGTCTGACCCCGCTACATTGTGCGGCGTCCTCCTCAATCTTATTGTCATGCTAATGAGGCGGGACACAAAACCTCTAAAAGTTTTTTTTTGTTGGAACAAAAGCCAAGATATCGGCAAAAGAAGACGTCCTTTTTGTGACGAGACCTGCGCTAGCATTCCAAGGCCGCCGTTCCCTTTCCTCAAGGACAACTTCCAAACTGTTGTCAGCCTAAGCTTCTGTTTTAATGAGAGCAACTGCTTACCTCAGCAGTCGCCACGGTGATACACTAAAAAGAAAAAAAAAGGTTATATGAGACCTCTTATGTGGCTTCAGTTAAACCAGTGAACCAGGCCCTGGAATGTCACATTTAAAAAGGCCTCATCTTCCTCTTCTCCTCCACTAAATAACACACCTTTTTCCTTTTTTTTTAAAAGCTAAGCACCAGGGGAGAAAAAAAAAAATCACACCCACCCTCTCGTTTGGGCTGCAGTGAATCATGGGACAGCTCGTTTTGATTTGCAGCGGCTGCAAAACAAAGATGGTGTGGAATGCCGGATTATCTGAATGACAACATCGGTTGGTGGAAAAAAAAAATAAAAAATAACGTGGGATGTGTACGCGGAAGCGTGTCAGATCTATTTTCTCACAGTGGGATGCTTGGAGGTGGAGAATCAGCAGGAGAATTCTGCGAAAAAAAAGTGCCAATATTTGACACACCGGTAAAGACAAACGCGAGGCAAGAGCTGCTCTTCTATTCGTGTGGAAGTTGAGGGAGTAGGTTACCCAACAACACTCAAAGAGGAGAATGGTTTCTGCCGCGCCGGTAGACGGAAATAGCTCCACTCGGCAGATAATGGAAACTCCAGATGCATGTGCTGCAAATCGATCGCTTATCCCGAGTCTGTAATTTACAGTATGTGTACACAACTGCTGAAAAAATGTCAATCCACCCAGCCACAGCGAAACACAGGAATGACGAAGTAAATAAATTAGTGCGGACGATCAATCGATCCCCCAAACTAGGAGAGCATTTGAGGGGGGAGGGGGGGGGGGGGGGGGGGGGGCAAAGGAAAACACATTTTCCCACCTCTTCAATGGAATTGCAACCCAGATGGTCACTTGCGCTTTGTCTCTATTAAAGAGACCAAAAAGATTCATGAGAGGAAGGAAGAGGAGCGCTTTTTTTCTCCAACATCTGCGGGTCTAGGATTGAAAAAAAAAAAATCATGGTGTTTTGTTCATCTCCCCGAGGACACTTTAACATGTTTCTGCAGTGTTTATATTTAGGTCATGTTTCAGGCTCTGGGAGCTCAAAAGAGGTTAGAATTAAATGACTGTGAAATCAAAAGGAAAAAAAGAAAAGAAAATGACCCATTTTGATGGAACATTGATGTCATGGGCTGGAGGTACCTTCTCTTCGGAGGATTTAAGTGTGATTGTGCAATCTGTTGTGTCGATCACATAATGGCTTATTTCCTCGTCTTTTTAGTTAATGCGAATGCAATGTGACAAATTAGTAGAAACTAGAGTGGATTATACGGGAGAGGAAAACACATCGGAGCACAACGAGATCCATGACGGATAACAATGGCGAACAACGGCCTTCGTGATACTGAAGTTAAACGTCTGCGTCACTGTGTTGATTGGGAGATTAATATTACGGCTAATCATGGTTGCTGACGATGATTGCATGGCTCTTCACTCCACAATTCATTAGCTTAACCGCAATCATATTGCGCAGTACGAGACATCACATTACGCCATTTAAATATCCCCAAAACATTTAATCAGATAGCCAAGCAATGGACTTCATTGGAAGAGGAACCTTTTAAACACACACACACACACACACACACACACACACACACACACACACACACACACACGACCTTGTACATACATCTTTGTGAGGACACACATTGACATAATTCATTAATTAGCCTTTTACCCAAATCTTGACCATCACAACTAAATAACCCTGCTCTCACGGATGAACACTGTGGCCCTTTGCAAGCATAGGTAAGATTCACAAAAGGTCCGTGTGCAAAACATACCGGCAAATTACTGCATGGAGGAGAATATATGAGGAGCTGCTTGAAATATCAGCCACTACGGTCCCACTCTCCTGTGTGAATACCGCTGTGACGGAGAGGATAGACGAATGCCAGATATGTTTGAGTTCTGGTGAGTTTCTCTATTCAGCTTTTCAAAGCGGTGCCCCTGACGGGTTCTATTGTTATCTAAAATCCTTTCAGAATGAAGGAATGAGCAGAATGTCAGGTGGGTTTTTTTTTTTTTCTTTTGCTTAAAGACAGAAAAAGATACAGAGTTAAGTGTTTTTAGTACTGAAGTTCCCGTTTTATTGAAATTAAAATGCTGCTACGTTAACATAAATGGATAACGACGTTGAATATCAACAAGTCCTTTCTTATGAAATGTTTTCTCATAAAGTATGTGCTAAAATATACATCACAGGGGGGGGGGGGGGGGGGGGGAGTATGAAGCAGGAAGTGTATGAAAGTTATGTGTAACTTCTACTTGGTATTGTCAAGAAACAAAGCGTCGACAAGAATACAAAGACGATACTCTTCCAAGGTTAAATATAGATAGTCTGTGTGGCTTAAACCAGAATCAACTAACAATGACTTTACTTTCACAAACTGTCACCTTAACAAAAGGGCTTTTGTTGGCTAAATGCAACCACGGCGTGTGTGAAAGTCCTGGGCAACGCTTTAGATCATGGCTTCCACTGTCGATGTACCAGTACAGTACGTGTGCGGACAGACCCTTTTTACAGTTTAGAAACATTGATGACATGTGTGAAAGTGTGCAACCTAAATAAATTGACTTTGATAAATGGCGACCAATTTCCAGACCTGTGTGCTACTAGTGAGTGGGTAGAATGCAGTAGCAAGTGGCCCAATATTTACTTCCACAATATCTACAGAAACGGCGTGCAACGTTACACCGGCGAGAAATTACGAGCACATAAATCCCTGGATGCTAAGTTATCTGACGCCATGACGATGACGTGGACTCCGAGTTTTGATCTTAATGAGTTTTAAATGAGCGCTGAGAAGGAGTCAACGCGTTTAACTGCTTGCTCCAATGTGTCCGTGGTTGCTTGTTGAATCTAACAGGTTGCTGTAGATAACGAACACATATGAGCGTGTATTTAAAAATAGATTGAAGGCTTTTTTTTTTTTTTTTTTTGCGAGGACACCTACATGTTCTGCTTGCGTTTTCGACAGCTGCCGTCAAAACGAGCAACCGCATTCAGCTGAGTCACCGGTTAACGCTGTCGCTCGTTTAAGCAAAACACGTTGCTCCGAAACGGTCGTGATTCTGTCTGAAGTCGGAATACCGATTCTGACAACGAACAGCCCAGCAACCGAACATTTTGATGCCGTTAACGGTTTCAATTTGACGTTTCACTCAACGCAAAACACCACTCCCAATTCTATGAAAAGGGTCTATACATGCATGCAGTTTAAGTGAAACACTATGTTGAGTTGGGGAAGAAGGGGTAACGTAATCGGTACTTCAGAAGCAGCTAGACCCAAAGCCAAAATCACAGGCAATAACTGTAAATTGTGCATTTGTGGTTGAGCTGTAATGCCCAGGAGTTCAATCCGAATCACCCGTAAAAAGTAGATTTTAAAAGAGCAAGGCTAAATTTGACATACAAATCAAATTAAGTCTGCACGTAACATTAATTGAGATGAATATTAATTGTTACAAAAGAACCCAGTACAATTATGTACTGGTGTCCACCTGAGTGTCTCGCCATTGGGCAAGATAAATGTGCGACCATTCTTTTCGTTTAACACTGAATTAATGGCGGTCGCCCCGTTTAGTGTGTCCAGTTGACGACCGTGCTTAATTCATCAGTTTTTAATCAGGATTGTTCGGGAGACGAACACTTCAGTGGCTTAATCACAACCCCCCCCCCCCACCCCCCACCCACCCCGTCTCACAGGCCGCTGTCCCTTTCTGTCTTTCTCTGTACGCTACAACGTCAACACTGAGCACATTGTGCGTCTCTTTATATCGGATAACACCGCGAGGTAATGCGGGCAGATTGAACAAGAGTACGATTTCTCCCTCAGAAGAGGAGGCTTTTTGTCTTCTTTCTTAATCTTTCTCCGGCGAGTCGTGCCCCAGCCTTCTTGGCTTACTTCATTAGTCATGCGGACGTACGGTGGAGGAGAATGGTGGAGCCTCCCGTTGACTTTCCCTCGCAGTCGAAACCCTCAGAGGTCACGTGTGTGTGTGTGTGTGTGTGTGTGTGTGTGTGTGTAGGGAAACCGCCGAACCCGCTACACTAACCTGTACCTGATTCCTGTTCGCTCTGCAGCGTTGATATCCTGTCTTATCGATGAAGTTTCAGGAAACCCGCCCCCACGGCAACCAACTCTTCCAGATACTCCACGGGGGAGTATCCTTTCCTTAACACATGTGTGTTACGTTTCCAGAGATTAAATCAACTTCTCAACAAAAAAAAGGTATTTTTTTTCTTCACTTTCTGTGCCAGGAAAGTTGAAGCTATACCTGAGGGGGAAGAAAAAACCCCTCCCTCGTCCACCTTTCTCCAACATCAAACCTCCTTTTATTTCTCTCGCACTTTGCCCCCCCCCCCCCTTCCATTGAATATAGCCCTAATGTTACCCGGCTGAACATAGAAACACATCTGGGGACCGGCAAATGCTGTAACACAAATCTAGACCCTTTTGGTCACAGATACCGCGCTTATCTTTTTTTTTGCCTCGGCGTTGACTGAGTTGACTATACTTGAGTTGAAAGTCTCAAAGTCTTAAATATCCGTGTTTGATTCAGCTGAAAAGGACACAACCCTGTAGTTGTTTTCCAGGGATTTCCGTTTTCTCACCATTATCTTTTAACGCTTTCGTGTTGAATTGTAATGAGCAATCCTGTTACAACCAATTGAACATATTATTGAATACAGATAATCATTTTTGCTTCTGTTTTAGATACTGTACATCACCCTTCTGTGAGTTTGTATTAGTGCACAAGCCACCCTGAGTGGTCAGAGCCCAGGAGGGACATTTTCAGTCCTATTATCTCTGTGAAGAGGGCTCAGAAGGTCAGACTGCCACTACCTTTAGATTCAAAGTGTCACTACGAAGGAAAAAAAAAAAAACCCTGCTGAGTGCCACTAGTTAAGAGGCAATATATATATAGACGTTGCTTTATGTTAGATATGAGGGCTTTGTACTCGTCTCCTATAGGGAAAGAATTAACTTGGCGGTAGCTCAAGCTTTTCTACATCCTGGGAAAGGCAATGCTTGGACTCGCATTGTACCTGAAAGAAGAAAGGTTTGATGATGGCCAAGTCAGTCCAGTCAGCGTCTCCTATCGGCACCATTGCTGGTTCTGCTTTGTGTTACAACCTTTGGTACCAGGGGCAACCCCAAGACTTCATGACCCTCTGGCGGAGGCGCTTCCCCTGTGCCAACAAGGGTATCCTGTTTGTTTTGGTAGTGGGTCTCTCCATGGCCCTGGGGTTGTTACACTATTTGGGAAAGAAACGGCGATATCCCCGTTGGCACTGTTGTAGCGTCTTTACTTGAGAAGTAGGAAGTCCCAGGTTTCGCCCTGGCCCCTGCTGGACATTACGCTGCTGTGACGACCTAAAGGCTATTGAAGAAGTGAGGAAAGTGAAGAAGTGTGCGAATACAGAAAAAAGGGGCAAACTAAAACGGTGCCATCGCTGTTCTCCTATTCAGTAGGGATAGAGGAGCAATGGTGGAAAGGCTTCACCGGTGTTGCAATAGTGACATGACTGCTGAAAGGGTCCAATGCATATCACTAATTAGCATGTTTGGCAATCAAAATGGTGGGTTTGGGAACAAAGAAAGTACTGCACTTTTGCTGTAATGTTTGCTGTTGTAGGCAATGCCTGCAGCTGATCGCATTCAAAAAATTAATTCTGCATCATTGCAATTCTTTGGTATAAATTATTCACGGTTGGTTGTTAGAGGCCACAACACACTATTGACACCACAGGTTGAACAAAACATCGGAAATATCCACGAGCTGAGCAGAAGTTGTATACCAATCCAGCACATTCTGCTACCTGGAAACATAATGATTTCATGAAACTGATGAATAAAAGTGAAAAAGCTTTTTTTCATGACTACAGTAGGTAGCTACACTAAACACGATGCCAGTTGACTGGACAACAAAAAGAATCGCTGTAAGAGCGAGTCGGGTAGACGTGTGCCAAGTGTGGGCAAATAATAAACTGAAAGCATATTTTCTGAGTAAAAGTTAGTGACTGTAACTGAATTTCAACTTTCATATCCCATAACTATGCCCTTGGGTTGTGTTGTGTTGTATTACAATTTACTTTATTTTCCCATAGCAATAAATGGTTGAGATGTTTTAAGTCACGAAACATAAAATTTGCGGAGAGTAAAGACAGCTCCATGGAGAATGAATCGATGGAGAAGAAAGAGTGCTTTTGGCAGAGTTGATGGTTATGGTTATTTTGCTGGGTTTTTGGGGCACATGTTTCACGTTCAAAGCTCATAGCGTTAGCTCCAAACCCATCCACCCATCCTTCGGCAGCACAGAGATTACATTTTAATGTAATTTGCTGTTTTGTTTCCCCCTTTGTATAGGATGTAAAACAACATGTAGAGTGGCATAGGAGTAGTGCTGCCAGCGTATCGTAACATTGAGAAGTCTTTCTCTTAAAGTGAAATGTAAAATTGATGAGATAGACGTCTGTACAGACAAACAGAACGTCAAATTCATTCTATTTCTTATCACCCGAGTGACAAACTAGACAGCAATTGTAAGACAAGAAACCTTGGTTTTTGGCTGACAGAATAAGATAGAACAGCATTGTTTCCACATTGTCTCTTGCAGTTGTATGCTTATTACTAAAACACACACACACACACACACACACACACACACACACACACACACACACACATACAGACACACCTTCAATGTTGGGGACATTGCATTGACTTACATCCATTTCCTAGAGACTTACCCCAACTCTAACCACTACTAGCGTTCACCCTAACCCTTACCCTTATTCTGAAATTGACCAATGACCCCAAAAATCAGCTTTCCCCCCAAATGGGTTCAAGGCTTTTGTCCCCAAATTGGACAAATCCGTCCCCAATTAACTTGAGGGTCACTTTTTTGGGATATTGCATTGACTGACATTCATTTCCTTTGAGACTAACCCTAACAGCTTAACACTCACCCTTATCCTTGACCAATGTGTCCCCAGAAAGGTAGCTTAACTTAGGAAATACACACACACACACGTTTACCCATTTTTTGGGGATATTGCATTGTTTACATTTATATCCTAGAGACATATCTGAACCACAACTAGCTTATGATTTTGGCTTTGATTTGACTATTGCATTGCAATTTCATTCCTTCATTGTACTGGACTTGTGCCTCCGGCTTGACAGTGTAGTGTGACTCTCCATGAAGAAGTACATTGTGAGCATAGTTTATTCACTGCTTTTTTAGTGTTTTTCTGTTAAATAAAGAGAATAAATGATGTCACGACTGCAATATCTTTTGTTTTAGTTCAGCTTGAGCAGTAAAACTAAATCTAAAGTTCTATTTGGCTGCTGACATGGGTTGCGTCTTGATCAAATTTTATATTCTGGGCAACTATTAAATCTCCGTTCATCACCATTCTGAAAAATAATTAGCTAAGCTCATAACAAAACAAACATTTACTCACAGTTGAGGGATTTTACGTGACGTTTAGTTTGGCATTTAACTAATCAGAGTAAGGTGACTGCCAGCTTACAGGTGGACTGTCATATGATATGTTTGGTAACCACTCTAATTATCCAGTACAAGCAGGATTCAGCAAGCGTGAGCAGCGCTTTAATTGGATCCGCTGAATGCGACTATTCTTGTTCAATGGATCTTCCGAACACAAGCGCAATCAAGGAAACAGCTGCAGCAATTCATTTTGTGTGCTCAATGGGGAAAAAAAAGAATCCTTTATCATTCAATTTTATATTCCCCACGGGTCGTGATGATTGTAGGCATAACAATAATAGACCATTGTCTTGGCTGGGATTGATAAATGATGCACGTTACGCAAACTCATGCTTGCCAGAGGAGTATCTCTCTCATGGATAAATGCTTAGTTGTTTCCACCTCACAATAAATAACAATAGATCTTGAAAGTATTGTCTTTTGAAAATTAAATTCAGTCCTTGGAACTTGAGGGTGACATTAGACAGGGATGGGATTTGGTGTGCGAGTGCTCTGAAAGCTTTCCAATTCTATACAGTCTTCACTTGTATGGCTGAAGGGAGAGAGAGAGAGAGAGAGAGAGAGAGAGAGAGAGAGAGAGAGAGAGAGAGAGAGAGAGAGGAGTGGGAAGCTGTCATATCCACTGCTGTATGCTGTTTGTTATAAAACGCCGCTATTTTAGGAGTCGCTCTCTTAGCTTTTGTCTTTTCACACGAAGATAAGTTGAGGGAGAGACACCGAATAGACGGTATGAATCAAACCCGTCTCCGTCAAACGCCGTCCAAATTCAAGGATGAGATATCTACTTAAACGTGACATAATGTACTCAGAATAGCACAAACACTGTGTGAAATATAACACACAGCATTAATCAGTTTTCGTGAATGTCCCCTGTGGCTAACGTGGACGTTAGAAGATTGCATTATTTCATTTGTAGGGGTTGTGCTTTCCCTTGGATTTTAGACAACGCCAATAACATCTCTGATTATATACCAACGCTCACCGCGATGACAACATCAAGCCTCAATAAGCAATCGCTGGCAGTGTCGAGATATATATCGGCTGTCAGATCAACAAGACAATCCGCTAGCAGATTATTGTCTTCCACCGTTCACTCCACTGACACCTTTCCTTCTCACAAGTTAGCTCATCTCTGCTCTTCGTTGTATGCTGCACTGTTACTTCTGCTCCAGACTCACCTCAGTGTCTGCCAGGGGCATATAAAATACTGCCCAATGATGTCTGGCTTCCGCTTTTTGCTCTTTGTCCAGCCCTCATCTGCCGAAGGTTGACCTGGACGTGGGAAGCGAGGTGCTCTCTGCTCTTCCACCAGTGCACCCTTTTTCTTTTTTTCTTTTTTGTCCTGGAAGAACTTGTCAGGTGGTCATTAG
This sequence comes from Cebidichthys violaceus, assembly GCF_023349555.1. Lineage (NCBI taxonomy): Eukaryota > Metazoa > Chordata > Actinopteri > Perciformes > Stichaeidae > Cebidichthys > Cebidichthys violaceus. The sequence continues at coordinate 276,490 of NW_027176484.1, read as the reverse complement.
ACAGCGGTCAACTGTCACTGGCCTCTAGTGAAGTGCACCGGCTCTCTAAGTCCTAAGAACAGAAAGGGGGAAAAAGGAGCTCCTCTACAAGAAAAGTCAACAGTTAGTGTTACCAAATGGGCATCTGGCTGACCAACGAGGCATGTGGGGGAGGAGAGGGGCACTTCGATATGGTATTAGGGTAACAATGAGGCATGGAAATGTCTCGTTGGGTTCAGACATATCCTCATGAAAGAGCACTTGTAAAATAAAGTACTTAAATCATCCAATTCCTTTTTAAATAACGTCTGTACAGTGTAGCACTGTTTTAGAACGTTTACTTTAATTTGATGTAGTCTTGTACTCGCGGCAAGAAGGTCCTACTGTAGGTCTTGTATCCTCTGGCTCCAGACTTTCTATAAGTAGTTTGAGCACATGGGAGATATTTTGCCTTCAGGCAGAAAGCGCTTTCTGCCAGAAATCTCTTGAGGTTTAGGCAACAAACCTACTTGGTTAGGTTTAGGAAAAAAAAAAAATCATGATTTGGGTTTAAAACATTTTTTTTTTCCAGTAGAAAGCCCCGAAGGCAAACATCTACCATGTGCGAGTTTGCCCTATTTTCATACATGTGTGGGTTTCCTCCCGACAGTCCAACAGTGACAGTCCGCCAAGAAACCAAACAGTTACTTAAACGCTGTATTTACATTCAACCGATGATTCCCTCTAGTGGCCATATGAATTATGACTCTTGACCATTGGATGTAAAGGTGGAGGTAGAGCAAAGTATGCAAAGGGTGATAAGGTCGGGGGGGGGCTGGATGGGCCAACAAAATGTCAGACTTTGACGCAGGAACCCACTGTTTCCTTCCTGATTCCTGCCATCAGTCAACACTGAGTTCTTACAACCATGACCACGGTTGCTTTCTAGCCATTGTAGTTTACCAACGAATGTCCCCTAACCTAGCCACGATCTTTTACCAACAAAGTCTTTGTTGTGCCTATACCTAACAAAGCCTTAACCATAGCTGTGCAAGACGAGGAAATGGTTTTATTCACGCAATGGTGATTTGTAGAGACATTTTGGAAGGACACTGACAAATTATGCAACGATGGAGACGGGGGGTGTCGGATCATAAAATGCTTACATGTGTCATTTGCGAGGGCATTTACTCAGCCGAGGACTCTGTTAGTTCAATGAAAACTCTCCTCCCAAAATATGACTTTACAGGTTGTTGTGTACAGCTTGCGGCGACTTCTAGTTGCAATAGCAAAAGAGGAAGTCAGGTGACGCGGTATGAAGAGCGACAAAGTGTGTTTACGGAGGAGGTCGGGGGTGGATCGATGGATCAAACAAACAAAGGACTATGACCCAGGAGACCGCTGTTCATCTCCCATCTGAAATCATAGTCAACGTTGAGTTATTTTAGGTTCACGCAACATACTTAATATGTCAACCCAAACTATGATCTTCTCCTAAACATGACCAAGCAGTTTTGCTGCCTCAACTTGACCAAATGTTGACGGTTTCATAATAACCGCATATAACTGCGACCCGCTATGTTTAGGTATGAGGTCGTGTTGATCTCCTGTTACCACTGCGGGCGCACATTTAGGAAATGCTCCTGTGGGTCATACTAGAAGGTCGGAGCAAACCACCGAAATGGTTGTATGGGTTTTTGGTGCTGTTGGTCCAGGTTGGGTGAACTGTTGACCGATGTGTTGGCAATAGTTTGAATGGTGTTTGTGGCTGTGAGGTCAGAGGACATACTTAATTGACATGTTTTGAAAATGACTCTTTGGAATACTCATGAAAATGATCAAACGACCAAATAGCTGCATTGAGCTCTGAATTCAAACGCTTTTTCTGACTTTTGACATTATTTGTCAATATTCTCTCACTTTCCCAACCACATCGTGTTTTATTTTTTTTCCCTATGAGTCATCGGCCACAATCTGCCTCTCAAGGCCACTCACATTCAAGTGGTGTGCGTAATAGGGGGCACTATTCTTCCATCAACCTGTCTCTTGAATACAGACCAGCATGCCAGAGTTAGTGGGGTTAAAGCGAGTCGAAGCAGGTCATTAATGAATGAAAAGGAGAAATGAAAAGAGTGCCGGAGGGGGAGAGGGCTGAGGGGGAGGAAGAGGATAGATTGCATAGACCAGAGCCATGATTCTTCTTCCACTGAAGCAAGTTAAAAAATGAAAGGGGGAAAAAAAGAAGGAGTAAAAAGAAAGGAGTAAATATGAGAAGTGTAAAAAGGTGGCAGCGGGAGATTGAAGCCCTGAAGGGAAGAATGCCTGTAAGAATGAATGAAGAGAAAGGTGGCATAGCCTGGAAGGTTTCGCTGAATTAAGAATTAAAGATAAATGCGACCGAGTAAGATTTGTGATCAAGAATTAACATTTTCCAGAAGAGTCAAGGAACCTTTTAACCCTTCAAAATCAATTCCTTTATTATTTTTCTCCCCGCTCCCATTATCTGTTGTTTCATTTCCTCTTTTAGTTTCCCAATTTCAATAAATGTTTTCGTGTAATGTTTTGAAATTGGTTTATTTAATAAATGCATTGCTCATCGACATGAAAAATATTCCATCTTATACGTTCACCGATGTACTGAAAAGTGTACTCACAGTAAATTAGACCCAGATATAAGAAACATATTTTACACCTGACATGATGAGGACAAAAAAAAACCCCCAAAAATATGGCCACAGTGAGTACAGTGGTCTGTGGATTAGTCACGAAGATGAGTTTCTGATTGGACTTCTCAGACAATTGAGGTAATTGCCTCGGTCTGACTTTGGAAGAGCTAATTAGCCAGATAATTTGGAGCGAGCAGAATGAATTGGGCACATTACTCTCTCAGGTCAACAGTGCACTGGGTTAATGATGGTGACGACTGTGACCTTGTGAGGAGAGAAAACTCTAGATGGAGTAGGGAAAAAAAAACACATTAAAACTGCCTGAGAAAAACCTTTCGTCAATGTTCTATTCATCACATCTATTAAGAGGGTTTATATGTCTTCCTTCATGCCATGCACGATTCATCACGCTAATTTAGACACATAGGATTTGCTTATGTAACGTTCAGGTGTCTCGCGTGGACACGGTGGTCATGGTCTGATGATTGCTCTCCACACGGGGAAGTGATTAATTGGAGTGTAAGGTTTTAAATAACCTCTCATAACCTCCTGTGACTTTATTGTTGTTCTTTCTCCCTCCGCTCCTCCCGTCTCTTGCCCTCTCTGCAACTCGCTGTTTAACAGTAAATTGTGTTATAATGAAATGCCACGAAATTTACATAGTATAGCCAATTACCGCGTTGATTATTTAAATTTGACCCGACACCTTCCGTGGTGCTGTGGGCTGTGCTAATTCAGTTAATTCAGAGTTTTTGTTCACGCTAAAGGAGGCGCAAAATGAACCTGCACGAGTTGAATTAAGTATACGTGTGAGAAAGATCTCTCTGTGACATTTCAGAGTCAATACCGATGACGCAATTGACTCTTTTAGGCCAAGATGCAAACAGCCACAAATCTAAGGCAAAATCTTTGATTCTGACTTTTCTTCACATTGTACTTTCTATTCCCTGAATATTCCAGTTATCGTATTAATGTGTGTAATTTTGAAGTAGATATGGCCTCCCTGAGAAACAGAATGACTCCACCTCTTTCAGAATGGAGCAGTGCGATTCTTTCTTCACAGAGAACATCTTATCTTTGTACATGACCTGAAGCACCCCAGGGTTCCGATGAAAACGGATTCATTTAAAATATTAATGAACCCTTTTGAGGCCAGCACAGGTCTGGCCCCCCGACTATGTATCTTAAATTGTTAACCCCTTTTGTGCCAGACAGCTGCCCATGATCCAGGGAGAGAAGAATATCTCCACATCCAGACAGCTACAGTGTGAGTGAAGATGTTTGGAGATGTTGTCTGCATGGAAACTCAACAAACTCAACAGAAAATATTGGTGAAACTGACACTTTAAACTGCTTTCTTCCTGTTTTTTGTATTTTCATATTTAAAGATTTGATGAACCTATTCACCTATGTTACGCATGACATTCAGTGTCTCACTACAAGGAGCACTCGGCTGTATTATGTCTTCTGTGGCTTCTCATCATTGTTCTTTTCAGCTTGGGCTTGAGGGCTACCAATGCATCAGAAAGATGGAGGTGCGATATGAATGAATTGTAGGATCCAGTGGATTTGGACCTTTGCACCTGATTTTGGCCACACGTTTTTTTTTTCGGTCTCCTGACTTGATTAAGATGCAATACTAAATGGCGGGAGTATTAAAAACTCAATAAAAAAAACAAATAACACTAGTTGACCACCAAGTGATTGAAATACAAAAAAAATAAATCATAATTTGACAATTTTATTATGTACATAATTTGTCTGAGGGAAGCTGATACCCACATTTAAGAGTCGGCCAATTAACTACAGTAGTTTGGTCAATTAACTAAGTGCATTGTAATTCAATGTTGGAGTGACTGGTAATGTGTTTTTTTCTGGGCAAACTACTGTAAGAATGATCAAATTATTACAGTAGCTTTGGCGAATGGATTAGTTTTTAATGTTGATGTGCTTCATTTTTTGTTTAATGTTTAAATGAACATGGCAAAATTTTTCCCATTATGCACACTGTATTACATATTGCTTCTACAATTGGCAGCTTGTGACAGTGCACAATATTATGTTGTAGCTAAATGCTCGATTCAACATTCCTAAAAATGGCTGAATAAAAAGGAACAATGCTGTGTTCATAAGGACTTTAAACACTAAATACTGCACCGGACTGAACAGATTCGTTTTAGGAATGGTTTAGAGAAAGGACGTTTGTGTGGAAATTGTGACTGATTTTGAAAACTAGCGCACAAAGAGTGGGTTGTTATACCTGTAGCAATGCATCCTTGTGAAAAATCATCCATCAGGCAGTTGTTCGGTGTGCAATCCATTCACAGAATGTATCAACGACTAACAAATCCAATACAGTTTAATAAACGGCCCATAGCGACCTTGAGCGACTCGGCAATGGAAATTTGTAGACATAACATAAAAAAGGCACTGTGGTCTCAATTGAGCGAGCCGGCTCAGACTTCCAGAAAGGGTGTATATTTAAATGAACATTTGCTGGTGTGGGAGATTGGGGCTCAATGCATATTCAGATGCTAATTCAAGGCGTTTGTCTGTGAAGCAGTGGCCCATATAATTTGACTTTGTGTGGTACTGTCCTGAGTGCTCAGCCGAAGAGACGGAAATTAAATGTTTATGAGATGATGGGAAATGCAGAGAGAGAATACATAAACAAAAAAAACAACAACAACAAAGTCATAAAAACACATTCATTCTGCATTGCTTTGGTTGGTGACAGTTGCATGTTGAGAATTATTGTTATCTCTGCCAGGAGATTGTTTATTTGATCGTTCATGAATACTTCCGTGATTTTTTTTTATTTTTTATATTTATAACATCAGAGTGACATTATCCAAACAAAGAAAGTCTCATTTTGGTGAAAGAATGGGTGCAGACAGTTCCACTGCAGTGTATTTCTTCTTTGATTGGTAGACGTCACTCAAGGATTGCAAGATGGAAAATTAAAAAAAAAAAAACACATTTGCAGCCGAATTCTGGATAAATACTTTAGAAGGAAATTCTCTATTATTTTCCAAATGACCAGAAACAGAGGTGCACACTTAGTGAGAGTAGCATGACGGTCCACTGTTAGTAAGGAATGGATGTGTGTGTGTGTGTGTGTGTGTGTGTGTGTGTGTGTGTGTGTGTGTGTGTAAAAAGACCTCACAAGTTGTGAATGCTAGAAACAGCCCCACAAAGTGGATAATTTTTTTTTAGAATTTTGATATATTGAATAGATGATGATTATATAGATTTTTTTTTATCTTGCCTGATTTTTTACAGTGGTGTAGGGCCACTGGAAAGGGTGGACCCCACATTTGGGTGAAAAAAGTTTGGGCCTTACAAAGGGGGAAAACAAGTATGTGTGTGTGTGTGTGTGTGTGTCTAGGTCATTCACTGCCCTCAGGTTGTGGTCTGTTGATACATTTTAAGGAGCATGCATTAGCCTCGTCTCCTTCTTTTATAAGTATTTTTAATTTTGAAAGGTCATTTAAACGCTTTGAAATCTGGGATTACAGAGTTGAATTTGTCAAAATAAATATTCCTTATTGTATTTAACGTTTTCATTTTGAACCCTAAACCCAACCCACAGCTGACCCACACCACAATATCATCATACAGCAACGATCAAGGTTGATGCAGCTGATGTGCTCCTTCCTCCTTTGGGTTGATGTATCTCCAGAATCACTTGCCTTACAATGAGATAGTAGAATGTGTGATTATGCATGTATGGTAATTGAAGGAGAAGTATGCACATATTGTGTAGCACTTGTTTGTGTGCCGTTCGGAGCATGTTTAGGTGCATCTGTGTGTGTGTGTGTGTGTGTGTGTGTGTGTCTTCCCGTGCCAGTGGTGGCACTGGCTGATAAATAGGCCTCCAGATGTGTGTGAAGCCTATCTCTGGCAGTGAGGAATATTGGCTCTCCCTGCTACTTTATCATGGAAAGGCAGCTCTGACAGAAACCCTGACACAGAAACCTCTCCTAGAAGGGAAGTGGGGACAGCTTGGGCATAATTAGAATTAATGTGGAGATGTGGAATAAGGAAATGAGCCATCACAATACAGATCAGCTCTTCATTTCAATTTTATGCTTCACTCGTTGAATTTCATGGGTAATAATGGATAGGCGAGGCTGCCGATCACTATTGCTTGTGATGACAGATATATATGCGCTGTTTCTTTATGCCCCTGTAGGCAGAGCAATGATGGGAGAAGGATATAGGAGAGAGGGAGACACACCTATATAGAGCAGGGAGAGAATGCTAATTAGTTTTTATTGTTAGCCTTTTTTTTTTTACCATTGGATGCAAACCAAGTTATTCACACAAGAAGAAAAAAACGTCACCTTGATACTCATTGTTCACTTCGCCTGTAATGTTAGACTGAGATCAGTTATATCAAGGGCTTTATCCACACTAATATTTTTATGTTTTCATTTTAAACAGCTACATTTTTTACCTAGTGTAGAAAACCCAGATGTTTAAACACGCTGCTGACCCTGTTTTAGTTTAGTTTATTAACTGGATCCCCATTAGCTGAAGCCTTAGCGGCCGCTAATCTTCCTGGGTTCCACAGAAAGGACAAAACGTAATACATACAAAACATGACGTGAAACAAAAAAAAAAAAAAAAAATAGTACAGTCAGATAGATAGCGCAGTCAAAGACTAGGATATATATCGTCGTAGCCGACCATGTACACAGTCCATCCGTAATTTAGACAAATAAGGATCAGGAGACTACAAAACCCATGGAAAACGTCAAGTGGTGAATGGCCTGAGGTGCGCCTTTAATTGTTCTTTAAATGACCTGTATGAGTTATATGAGGAGGTAGTAAGTTCCAAACACGTTTGTCCGTTTTGAGGAGGTTTGTTCTTGGGGGGGGGGGTTTGGAGGTATCAAGTGACCTGAGCTAGCATTCCTTGTGTGATGGTTATGTCTGTTACATGTATAGTGTAACTGATTGACGACATATTCAGGTGTCTGATTAAATACTACGTTTAAAAAACCCCCCTGAGAAGGCTATAGTGGAGTTTAATTTCCGTTGACATTCATGACAGGCGAGAGTGCACATATGCTGCGTTAGTTCTTATTGAGTGCTAGTAGTAGAAAATCCAGGCGCCTACGCTCGCCTCTTGATCGGTCAAAGGTGTGCGACTACCGGAGTATTACAGGACTATTATTTTTTTTTAAAGTGCCTGCCCTTTTCCAGACAGTTTCCAACGACCGCTTCTCAGATCGTTCAAGTGTAACAAACCATCTGTTACCATAATTGTACCGGAGGCAATGAAAATCAGCAAAGCGACCTTTGGGGGGTGTTCGTACGATAGAATAAATCAATCAAATCAGTGTGTATCCATGGTCCAGTTAATTAACTCAGTATACCTGTCGATATATATAGCGCACGTTCTCGAAACCCCGCATAACCGACTGCATTTCAAGTGGCAAAACTCCAAATGCAGACGGTGAAGCCGACGCGCTACAAAGTCAAAACCACGCTCCACCACCCCTATACGTGATGCGTCCCAGGTGTGTTTCGGCCGTTAAGAGTTCACCACAAACCACAGCGTCCCCAGTTGAAGTCTGTTCAGGGACTTTTGTTATGTTATTCGACATCTCTCTCTCTCTCTCTCTCTCTCTCTCTCTCTCTCTCTCTCTCTCTCTCTCTCCCTTCATTTCCTGTTATCTATCAGTCAACAACAGTAACAGTCAACTCTCATAAAATGCCCCATGAATATACAAAAAAAAACAAAAAACATGTCCATTTCTGTTTTTTTCAGCAGGCACAGTATATGTTCCAAACACTGCTATTTGATATGCAGCTTCCATTTGTTCTTACGGGTATTCATTCGTGCTTGTCGATCAAAATGAAGTTAAGCAAGTACAATATGCGCTAGCGGTGTGCCTTTCTCCGCATCGATTCTCCAGTTGACTGACATCATCGGAATAATGCCCAGCATTGACCTCCGTGTACTCTCCATCGCATTTTTTTTTTTTTTTTTTTTTACGGTTTAATATTCTCGTCCTCCTCATCAGGTTCACGATCCACAAATTAGAATCAAAGTGTCTCATCTGCAGTTTGTCATTGATCGCCGTGGCGCTACCGCAGGACGTCAACGCGAGCAAGACAACGAGGCCTCAAGGGGGGGGGGGGGGGGGGGGCTCGGGAGGTTGGTCGGCGGTCCGATTCCCCGGCGCCTTTTTGACACTGAAACCTGCGTCGCTCGCGCTGGTCAGCTATTTGATTGTATGCGTGAGAGGGTGAACGAGACCTACATGAATGAAGAGTAGATCAGCGTATTGTGATCCGGACATACCAAAAAAAACTAAAAAACACATCATCCTCCAAACGCACTAAAAGAAACCACAGCTGAGACCACAAAGGTCCAGCGGCACCGACTCCTTCGCGTAGTGTGTTTTTTTAAATGATGCAGCATATCAATACTATTAGAGATAATTGAACGGGTGGTCCCCGTTGGGTACCTCCCTCTCTGCTGACGGTGATTGTGGGTTTTGACAACCACAGTTCATTAGTGGGCATTAGGACAAAGCTTGCACAAGAGACCGCATCGTCAAAGCGGAGGAACACCTTCCTCATTACAGGAAGGTATCAAATGAACTCGCACGCCACCCCGTAAGGTCTTCATTTCATTGCGCGCTTGTTATGCTCTCTGGGATGGAGATTTTAATGAATGCGTATACGTGGAGTGCACCTGGCATCCATTTGACAGGAGAGCCTATTCTCTGACGCTTTAAAAAACAAAAAGGGAGCAAACGCAATTGTGAACACGTAGCGGACCCTTTCCCATGAAGGAAAACATACAGAATTCTTCCAAAATGCTTTTCAATTAAAGACAAATTATACAAGATGTTGCATAATCTCACTGTGGATAACCTCACTGCTGTACGTTCCGACAGCCAATCCTTGAAAAGGCATCAACATGACACATTAATATTTCTCACAACTTCATAAATCAGTAATTACTAATAAATTGCTTTAATGTCAATCCAATTAAATTTGTTCTTGTCTTGCACAATACTGCGTCTCCCGGATATATTGCTACTGACACATTTCAGGGTCATGAGCCAATAAAGAGTAGCAATTAACAACCTGATTTGCATAGTTATAGTAATATTTCATAATTGAAATGCGGTTACCAATAGCTGAACACAGAGGTGAAAGGGTGAAAGCATTTTTTTATTATTATTAATTCGTAAAAAGGTAAGCGTATGCAGCCAGAAGTTGAAGTTGTGCCAAGTAGTGGACTAAATTGTTATTACTCTTGTTTTCGTTCTAGAATGATTTGTGCCAAATTTGATTCCAGTCCATGTCTCACTATTGTCACATTTACTATACAGTTCAATAATTTTGTTTCGGATGAGACCGGAGAGAGAGAGAGAGAGAGAGAGAGAGAGAGAGAGAGAGAGAGAGAGAGAGAGAGGATTGAGATGGAGACAGAACTAGGAGCTCTGAATATCCCAGATAACACAATCATTTAATTTGCCGTTCTCGAGTGCAGCACAGTGAATATTATTCATCTAAAACGGGGTGAGCAGTATTCACGGGGAGGGATGAATGAATGGTTTTCAGAACACTGAAATATTTCTAAATAGAGGCTTTTGTCTGTATGTGCAGCAAAGTATTGCACCAAGATGACATAAGTGGCACAGCTGCCGTTTGTCGAACGATGAAAAATCGGAAAACATTACAGCTTTTGTCGATAGGGACCATCAAAATAAACACATTTATGTTGTTGGTAGTAGCTTTAGGTTGAAGCGGGAAACAGTTTAAACCAAATTACTGCAAGGTGAGTCATGCGCTTTTCGCCCAACTTAACCATGTAATTGTAGTTCCTTAGAGCCTTCCTCATGGCTGTGTGGGTTCGTTCTACAGACTGCACTCAGTGTAACCGATAACATTAATAACTATTTAGCCGTCCCAGTTCTAGGGCCTTGATATTGTGCACACCGGTTCTTCGTCATTACTCACAGGGACACCTGGATGGAACAGATCCATCATAAATGAGTTTCACCTGTGCTTTTCCTGGAATAACAGGTTTTTCCATCTTGGATTAACGGTGGCGACGCTTTTTTAAGTGTAACACATTAAGTTTGGCGTCTTCTTGTAATTCTTTATATATTAAAAAGGTGCACAGTCAAACGTGCCCGGTCGATATTCACTCTGGGCCGGAGCTCCTCACGGGACGCCGACTGTCTCCGAACACGTTACCTGAAGCGCGACGAAGGTTCTTCCCGTGATATGCGATCCCATGATGTTGGCATGATCGCGAGAATCCAGCTGCCGTGCTCGGAAACTCTACGGTCCAAAAAAAAAGAAAAAAAAAAAGTGTCTTCTTCAACCAGCGAGCACACTTTCCAGCAAACAATCTAGCAAAAACAAATGCAAAGAATTATCAGACATAGCGCAAGGCAGATTGAAAACTTAAAAAAACAAAACTGGTGTATACAGGTTATCCCACACTGTACATGTCCATGTCTCACGTCAATACCGTCCTTAAGACATTCTTATAAAAGTTCCTGCAACACACGTCTACACTTTTAAAACCCGGTGTCCTTTGTGCTCCGATCCATGCGCTCTCCTTCAGCCACCGTATATATACAGCGGCTCCCACTGCTGCTCCTAACGCAGCCCTTAAAGCAAAGCTCAACACAAGAAATGGCTAATACACCGAGTGCTGTTACACCGCCTGTGGTACAAAGCCTCGGCATCCATCTTCCACGGGGCGCAGCGCTATAGGCTTCCGACTCACCGCTGCACTGCCGCTGTTCGGAGACTCGGGGGTTAGGAACGATTTTTCATTGACATGCTTCATCTACCGCATCCTCCTATTGCACTGAGAGCTCCACAAAGTCCATGATTTGCTGTGCCTCTGACCATGAGTTGACTTTAAAAGGGTTTCTTTTTTTTCTTTTTTTTTTTTTGCAAGATAAAAAGTACATCTGGTCTTTTATACTGTACATTAGGTTCCCTCTCCGTGTACCTTTTTGAATTGGTTATCTAAACAGTCGTGGTTGTTGAGTGTTCACTGAGACTCTGTGAGAACATACTGCTTCAGTTTAGGAGCACTAAGAAGTGGAGCAGAGAGGAATAATGCATGAGACCTACAAGGAGTATCTTATTTTTCCAACTTTGGGTTTTAAATTTCGTAATATATAAGTAGTTTCTGTTCGAAACTATGGAATGAAACAGTGGATGTTTAGAATTCATCAAACAACCAAATGTACACTGATAAATGCTTTCAACATTTCAAGGTTTTGTTGTGTTTTTTTTTTTTTTTCTTTTTTAGCCTTAATCACATGACTTCCTCCAACGAGGAAGGGTTCCTATACCGTCAATCCCGTTGAGAGTCAGTGCGCTGCTTTCAATCACTTAGTTGATTGTCCTGGTTCGCTGGTCCGTCGTCCCCATGGACAGTCACTCTCAACTCACGAGTCCATTACGACCGCATTATTTGGATGCAAAAGCTGCTCTGCGCTCTCGGGGCATGGGAGGCATTTGCACTGCTGAAAGGCGAGACTCTAAGTACCTTTTCATTTATTGTTCAGGGGCCTGATTACAGGAACGCTGTAAGTCTGAAATCCTATCTGATTTTTGCTATTACACACACATTACCTAAATGCATTTAGGGAAAATACCTTTTCTTCTGGTGCTTGTGTACAGTCTAAACATATAGGCATGACGGGACGAGTGCTGATTGAAGATCAAGCTTGCAGTTATTTCATAGTTTCGATCAACGACTATAGTCAAAAGAGACGACTGCGAAGCGTCAGACATTTTGAACTGATCCCTGGCACGTGACCTACCAGGGGTAGGTAAGCCGTACCCCCCCAACTCTGGATGTGACCTCTTCACGAGCCCTTAATGGAAGCCATCCAACAGCTAATCCTAAGCCTCCTGTCAAACCACAACAAGATGGAGCAGATCTGGTCTGAAGACTGGGACAGCACTCTGTCGATATTCTTGCGCCAATATAACAATGAGTAAATAATAGACAAGATTCTGAAAGGATTTTTATAGATGACCCATGATGTGATTTTATTTTTGTGCCAAATGAGAATTCGACTGGAAATGAAATCGCAATGCTTACTTAAGCACACTGAAGCCTCTCCCTTCCCATTAATAGACTTTCCAAAAATGTCCTCACTGTAGCTGACGTACTAACGAAACAGAAGTAAAACCATATACACACAGGTCTCCCTCTGCATGCATCAGCAGAAAAGACAAACAGGCAATGTGCCAATGGTGACGTTTGTTCAGTGTGTGTTAATAAAATCATAGAATAATTTAAACCCCGAATGGAAAGTATTAAAAAGAGCACGTGACTAAATTTGTAGCTCTATAGGATTCTTAAAATGTTGGTAAAACGTCGTATCTCAAGCATGCCTCCTTGAGTAAAGTGTTGCTCACAGCAGAGCTGCGGGCAAACAGTGACGAGGCGATGCCGTCTGACTTTGAACATTGTGATTACAGATGGAAGTGTTTGCCGAGGAAACTAGCATATAGCTAGCTAGCTAGCAGATAGCTAGCAAGCTAACAATGTGACCTCAGCGGTATCTCGGTAACATGTAACACGTTTCTCAACATTCACTGGTCAAAAGCCTCCAGTGGAGCTTGATTTTGATGGAAATATTAATAATACAATGGCACATATCAGCTATTAAAAGTAAATAAGCAATTATCCAAAGATACAACTATGTATTCCACATCGCATAAGGATGGTTTTCCCATTTTCCCAATGTCCGTTGCCATAATACAGAATGCTGAATGTAATTGAGTTATAACAGCGTGTAGAGCACCTCTATAGTTTCTGAAGCTACAGCAGATTCTTTGTGCAGGTGCTGCTGAGGACAGTGTCTGATTGTCAGACTTTACTCCATCTGGACATGTACAGCTGTTGCGGTGCGTAGCCTCCATGCATCACTGTGCAGGGAGCTTCTTGGAACAGAAACGTATAACGTTTGTTATATGGTTCCATTGAAGCCCATTATAACTCTCGTCCTTTAGGCCACAAAATCCACAGAGGAAGAAGGTTGAGGTTAACGCTAACAATGACCATAATTATTCCTTAACTTTAAAGCAGTAATTACTTTAACCATGGCGACAAAGACTCTGTAACTTTTAAATTGTAGTGTTGTCACCAAAAACACTTTTCTCTTAAAAGGTATGTTGTCCATCAAATCATCCATCTTTAAAGTTACTGCTTGGAACTTTAGTTTTGTGTTTTATTTTGTGGTGGGCCAAAATCGGTAGTGTTTCCGAGCACCAGATTCCGTTTAGAAAACCTAATTTTACTGCACTAAACTGCACTATACTACACTAACTAGAATTCTATACCACCAATAATGTTTAGTGTTAAACATGATAGGAAAAAGCTAAAATACATACTCTAGCCTACCTTATTTGCTTGTTTGCTGGCTGCAGATCTTTTTAATATTCCAAACATGCGGCCGGTGACGGGTCTTATTAACAAAGAAGACCCACAGGGCTTACGCTTGCGGGAGTCCTCCAAAAGTTGTTTATCACCTGTTGAGAACCGCTGAGCACGGCCGCTGAAAAATAAACAGAAATATATGCCTACCTGCTGCGAAGCAACCGGTGGCCATCATCTCACCGACAAAATAAGACATCATGGCAGCCATCTGAGAGCAAGGCGGCGGAAGGGGGTTGCAGGACCTTCAGAGACTACCGCAAAACCACGTGATCTCAAAACCAGATTTGGCGATATGATCACGTGATCGTTCATACAACTGCACAGAAACATTATTCCCGGTTGCAAAAGCAACTCTCAACACCAATTTTGGTGCGAATGCAGCCTTTGTCAGTCATGTTGTGAAATTTACGTCACTTACAATAAGCGGAGACCACGAGTTTGGTTCATTTATTGTAATGTAAATGAACTCGCAAAAAAAAATAGCAAAAAGATCAAGTCGAAAAATGAAATAGAAAATATGTGAGGGGCTTCTTAATTGAGTTGGTTTTAGCTGACAGCGGAGGAATGAGTCGCTGCAGTAATTATGTCTCTTCAGCAGACAACTTACACTTTTGCTGATTGTGCAGTATGTTGAAGGTGGACTGAAAGCTGCAAATGTCATAGCAGGTGACCGTTTCTTCTTCAGTCACGGTAGCGGATGTGTAATTAGACAGTTTTCTTCAGTAGCAAACACAAGCTGATAAACCAGGAAATGGGAAATGTTGGTGAATAACAAGTGGAATCCAAATCCTCACATATCTAGTTGTCACTTAACAAGAAATTCTTGTTTTTCTCTGGCTTTTAAAAAAAATAAAAATCCTCTCAAACCATCCCTGCATCTTTGAAGCACACAGTAGCTCCTGAAATAAAACTTAAGTATTCTGTCTATTGTGTTTTTTCTCTTCATAAATCTGATGTTGAGTGCTGAAGAAGAATAAGAAAGTAAAGCTTTGTATGCAAGGATTTGACATCGATACAATTAAAACCTGACACAGGTGTGTTTACGTCTGTACTCATCCAGCTCTAAGGGTTCAGAGCACTGCTGGATTTCTACTCTGCCAGACAATCTTCACTCTGTGATCGTGGGGCATGATTTTGACCTGGGATGACAGGTGAATGCAATTAACCACCTGGCGGGGGGGTTGAAAACCAGCAGTGTTCTGGACCCTGAGGACTAGGATTTGAGTAGCACTGCTCTACAACACAAGTGCATTACACTTGTTTTGAACAGAGTTGAGTTGAAATGTGGGTCATGGAGAGACTGAACAGTAGACGAGCTACAGATACTCAAAACTTGTTTCTCGCACTCATCATGATGTTTAGTGGTTTACTGGACCGTGAGCTGTTAAATCAGCGATATACGTTTACGTTTTGTAACTTGCATAACGCGGTTAAGTAGGCTTCGTAACGAAATTGAGTTTTGGTTTCACACGGGCCACGAACATCGGCCTCATTGATGAATACTATGACTTCCTTCTTTACTCCCAACTACGATGACATAGTTTGACGTTTAGGACATACATTTCATAATCAAAATAAGTCACATTATGGAGTCTAGCCCTCCTTCATGGGGACAAAATGAACGTTCCCTTAATGTACATTGTTACATTTTAGACTGAAGACTTGGTTTTAGGTCAGGGTTAGGCTTGGTTCAGGTTAAGGGAAGGCTAAGTTTATAGGCTGGTAGAGATTTTGATTAGGCTAAGTCTCCAGGAAACGAATGTCCCAAAAGTCATGAAAAGAGAAATGTGTGATTTAGTGTGTTTACTATTGATTCTACAATTGATGGAGTTCCACTTGAACACTATTGTTCACAGTAGGCCTTATCTATAAACCGTGAGACGAGAACATTTGTGTGCAAATGAACGTTCCTGACCATTTCTACTGCCAGTTCCGCATCACCTTATATTATCATGGAGATAACCAGTTATTTATTGACAATTTTGAAAATGACTGGTATAACACACTGGGTAGCCCAGCGTGTCAAACAGTGATGCTCCACTACAGTCGCAGTAAACAAGTGGTTAATGTTGTAAATTCAAACAAGAACGATCCTGGTTTGGGTTAACTAGAGTAAGAAAGAAGAGGTAACCAGAGCTCTCTCCGCTACTCATCTCTGCTCGAGTCTGGCACTTCACATTACCAGCTGTCAAGTTGCATTGTGGGTGATGTACTGTAGGGTTAGGATTTGGCTAGACAGAAGAATGCAAGGAATTAAAATGCTGTGGTTGTGGTTGGAGTGTAGTGCTAATTTGGTGGAGCACCCTTTTAATCTGTTTAATTAGAGACCCACAAATCTATTTTGAAATCCATTGTGTTTTGAATTTTATAAGTGGGACTGGAGTTTAGTTCACATTTGGATCTCAGATAGTGCCTTCAGGTTTTAAGATGTTGTATTATCCTGCATGCAGAACATAGTGTTTTTTGGTTATCATAATTCATGTACGGCATGTCTCCTGAAAGCATAATTCCGGCAATAATAAAATCATTCATTTGAGAGCATTATGTCCAGTTTCAGGACTGCTGGAACAAAAAGGCATCTTAAATGTGAGACCTTCCGAGTTCTGCAGTACATCTTTGCTGTTTAGCTTCACTCTAAAATCATTAAATGACACTTTTGACTGAGCGGTCCAATGCAAACACTAGAAAGTTTAGGACATTAAGGTCTTACGAAAAGGTAAGCAAGACATATCCGACAACCACAGATTGGCTAATCAGAGGTATTGGCTGCTATAGGTACATTTGTTTCTAATGCCAATACCAATGGCTCCAATTAGTCAACTTAAGAGTGGCCTAATCCAAAATAGTGAACTTCACTGTCAGTGAAGTTCTCAGTTGTTGCCCAACTTGTTGGAACACATTGGTTGGAATAGTGACATTTTCAATGGATGGTCTCACTTTATTTTATTAGTCCCAAGGCGGGACATCGCAGTTCCTTCTCAAGTGGCCTATAATCTATCACAACATGGTGCAATCATAACTAGCTATACTAAATATCATGTCTTTACTATACAATACAATAACTATACCTTACTAGCTTGTAACTTTATGAACAAAACAGGACATTTTTTTTTTATCTCCGTTACATTTCACCGCATCTACATTACTTCACATTCGGTTGACATCAAAACACATTTCGGAGGAACTCCATTAAACTCCCTCTCATTAATTACTATTTCACTGGAGTGGGTTCACGAGTTGAGTTCACTTCTGCTTAAAAGGATTTTGAAGTACACTGTAATTAAAATGCACTCCGTCTCATTCTTTATAAATGGTTGGAATGGCGCATACAAAGTGGCCGGATGTGTGGCTTACTATACTTCAGTTGAAAAGACAAACAGCCTTAAAAACAGTCATTGCAACTTTATTGTCAATGTCTATATGACAACCTTCATATTATTGACACAACATACATGGTGCAACACCGGTATTCACCCAGCATGTGAAAGTCCTTGAATAATGTTCGTCTATGCAATGAATACAAATTAAATCACCGGGACCCTTATGCAGTGAATGACAGCCTGTTTAGTGTAGCTCACAGTGTGCAAGAGAAGGCCGACATTGGGAAGAAATCATGGGACTTCACTTTGACGAAATGGAAATTTTCAGACTCCGTAAATTCAAAGCGACTGATGGGAAATGTGTTACTGCCACGACTGAAATTTGTTGGAAGGGTAAGACAGGAATAAAAGCTAATGTACAGTGAACCAATCACAAAAGTAAGTTATGTCCCTGCAGGTTACATCAACACCAGAGGGGTTTTAAAGTGGAATCATTTCATAACTAAGCTTACGCTATATGGGTTTTGATAGGTTTGGTGGTGTTGTAAAAAAAAAGATAATTGCTGAACATTAATGCAGAGCAGGAATGCAAGCTTCTTAGATTGATCTGGTACATTCGTTCGCCATTATGCCCGAGTGAAAGAAAGAACACAACTTACTGGTATCTACTGCTTACTCTATCACTGCACTGTAGACAAACAAACAGTTAGGTGAACTGATAATCCCTGTACATCATTACGTACGCGCCATCAGTGTTCCTCGATTGATTGTCACAAAGTATTGCCTTGGCTTTAGAGGCTGCTACAAACGAGTGTCGCCAGAAAACATGACCACACTGGCAGAAGTGTGAGCACAGAAATGCATGCAGTTACTATAGCAACATCAGTTAGCTCAAGGCTAATGGCCCATTGTCCCATTCAGTTTTTAACCAGCAATATAAAATGTTGCTTTATGGTAGTTCCCTGCATTTACAAATATAATGTAACCACTGCTGCGAGCCACTGGCTCAACCGTCACCACGTTGAGAGCTGTGGGGAGGGAATCCCTCTGCTATGAATGTTGCATTTAGCACCTTTTCAGGAACGTTACATTATGTTCACTTTACATAGCTTATGTAACATTTAGTGCTAAACAACGATTAACGTTTTTTATCGCGATTAATCGCATTGTTATGCGCAAAAGTAGTGTATTGTGCACTTTTATTTTAAAAGTACTGCTATATAAACAAAAGTGCAATGACACTTGGTTTGCAAACACTTTAAAGAAATAAGGTGCACAGCAGTATTCTCTTTACACAGTAGCAGTTATATTTCTTTGTGTGCTGACTTTGTTTGAAACGTTCCACTGCTGTGCAACATGAATAAAATGTTCCGCGCACGTTTCAACAAAATGTCTGTCTTCTGTTTTCATGACAGTCAGAGCATGTGAACGCAGCTCCCACTGTTCATCAATATAATGGGCTGTAACTCCGAGGTGATGACAGTTACCCAGCGATGTCCGGTAGTCTCCGGTGAGAGCGACAGCTGGTGCACGTTGTAACGCCGTCTCTTTTGTAGTCCTCTCCTTCTCATACAACTCGTGTGTTCTTCTTGTGACGGTGTGTCTTTAGGGAGGCTCATACGTGCCGTCATTCGTTGATCCTCAGACCGACATCTTCCACAACACTAGTCGTCCTGCAGTTTGTATCTATCCACTTTTCTGTGGCATTTGTTAGCTTGTCTTGCTTTTGTTCATCTATACTTCTCCCACACGCTGCATCAACATAGTCTGCCGAAGCCTCCCTCCACCGTTTGTTTGGGTGATTTGCTGGCATCAAAATCATGCATTGTAAAAAAAAACTGCGTTAATGCACGATAAAATGCAAGATTATTTTTAAAAGATGTGTACACATGTAATTACTGAAAACTGACAATTGCAAAACTTAGCAAGAGGGGGCAACTTGAGCCTCTCAGTTGACCAAGTTGCTGTATTTGAAGCGTGTTGGCATGTACTGAAATATTTCAAAGAATCATAATGCATTCAGCCCCTTTGTCATAGTCAGCATAAAAAGGGAAAATGGAAGCAAAAGGTCAATACAGGTTATGATCACAGAAGAGTTCACGCTGAGAGTGGGCTTCAGATTACATCGTTAATCCCATCTGAATCTAGTGTAATCCTTTCTTATCTGTCTATTTGGCAACCCAGTGTGTCCTAAAAGATTGTAAATGCTCGAAAAAAGAACAAGCAAGAACCTACTGACACACGTATGTAATGACAATTAGAGTTAATTAAATAACTCCTTTACACATTGAATTCATCTTTACTTTACCTACTTGGTTTATGTACACAGCGGCTCATCACACACCATAAGACAAAAAACACGGTATTCATTATAACTGTTATGCTTTAATGCAGGGCTGGGCTCTATATGATTTGATATGTCTGAATTAGATTATGGTGGCTCCTTATCATTCTTGGCCTGACTGACGCACAAAAAATGAAGACACAGATGATTTAAAATGGGCTAAAATGATCAACAATGTATCGCCCTAAATTGCATAACTAAAACATACTTAGCAAAGTTAAGGTTGAATAAATAAATTAATGTCACTACATTTCTAACATCAAATTAACCCTTTTGTACAGCTTCACTGGAAATCTTGCCACTCCGTGCTAAACTTATTAAAGCTTTTTATACATTTTATTGCTGGATTAATTATGTATGTTCAATTTGCCTGCTTTTTTTCCATTTCAAATCCCTCCATTACATTTCCAGCGCCTCAATCTTTATATATGTAGGTATTCATTTTTCATATTCCCCGTTTGCTTTTCATATTCCCTCTGAGCTCCTCCTTGTTTGTACATAAACATACTCTATATCTTCCCGTGATGCCTTTTTTAATGCATTGTGCCAATTCATCATGTTCTTTTCCAAGTTCTGTTGTAAGAACCACTTGAAGGTTCTTTTTTTTTTTCCTGCGACTGCCATGTCAGATGAATTCATACTAGTGGTTTTCGGCATCGTAGTGACTTCCAGTGAAGCATGAGGGGCAACTAGTCATGCATTTCATTTTTCATCCTTACTTGAATTTTTGACGAATGCTTTGTGTCTCATTCTGGGGGATCATCCTTTTTGGACTATTTCCCTTCTCTTGCATTTGGCGAAAGACGGATAAGGGTGCACTCAGGTGCGTTTTGCTCGAGGGTGTGCACGGCGAAACAGGACTGGAGAAACAGGGTTGTGCAGGGTCAGCCACCCAAAAGGCAGGAAACAGAATATTATTTTGATTGTACCTGGCGGGCATTTAATGGCAAGCTATACACAAAAGACCCCAATTTGCTGCGTGTCCCGAGGTTAGGCTCCTTCCCCGACCTTCTTTTGCTCTCGCTTTACATGGGTCACCGCGAACACAGGCCGTTAGCCGCAAACAAAAACACTGAAACTGGAAGCTTAGCAGCCGGCTGGTGAAAAGAATAAACGGTAAAGACGGAAATACCGTCTTCCATTGACGTATTTTTTGTGACTTTTAAAAGCTACGCCACATAGCATCAGTATGACAGATTGAATATCTCGTGGATGATTTCCTAATGTTCCCACTATTTGGCCAGTAAAAGACCTATGAGAGCTTAGAGAAATGTCGCTCTTTCTAGATTATTATTATTATATAAAAGCCTTGGGTTTAGGGTACACATTGATACAGCGATAGATTCCATGCAAGAAAGCTGACCTCCAAAAGGTTGAGCGAAATGACTTTCTTTCTACACGACAGCGATGTGGTTCGATGTAGTCAAGGTTTTCGTGATACGGCTTCACTTCTGAGGCAGTTTAGACGTTAATTTACGCTGTTGTTCAAAGCACATCTTTCCACTTAACCTTAGAACCTTTGGCACTAAAGCAAAGCCAAAATGTCATAATTCTGTATGCAGCAAGTCAGCCAACAAAAAGGGAAGCAATCAAGCTGATACACTGACCTGTTAATGTTAACCAGCAGAGATGAGTCCTTCAAATGAGGGATGTTACATCATTAACAGCCTTGGGACAGATGACTGCATTTTATATTTAGTTTGACAGCGTAACATTTTCATTCCACTTATAATTAAATGACTCAGAGGTACAGTATTGGAACTATTTTCACCGCTGCTTTTAACCACACCTTATATCCGCGTTAACTACACATTAGAGATTCCCGCGCCTGATGCCAGTCGCACAAAAACAGTAAAAAAAAAGGTTTAAGTAGGGCATCTTATTCACGCAGTTTGTTGCATCCACTCTGCAGCTATTCGGCTCCCGGGCATCTCCTGTCAGTTCAGGCAGTCTCACCGGAGAGGCTGTTCATTGACCGGGAGCCCAGGAGAAGCTTCATTGAAACCCAACACATCAAACATGCCTGCAAGGCATTTCTTCACCTCCTCCAAGAGCTGGTCCTTTTGCTTAAAAGTCACCATCCATCACCTTGCAAAGAGAGGAAAAAGCTTTAATAAAAGTTTCCCATTTTTGCATTAAGTGCAGTGGGAATGAGAAATGCTAAATATAGAAAGTGCATCGCTTCCTTGGTGCATACTATTCTCTTTTATGTTCCTATCCCTCACACACCCACACACCCCTCCTTCCATATTTACATTGCCCTTCAGTGTTAATAGAAGATTAAAGAAAGTCAAATAAACACACAAACATGTTGTTATAAGACATGTTATAAGGTTATAAGCCACACATTGAAAGAATAAGACTTTGGGAGAAAAGTTGTATCTTAAATGCAAGATATCTCTTAATATTATATAATGTCCCTTGTCTAAGGGCGGTGCTGCAGAACTTTTGTGTTTGCTAATTGGAAGCGTTTCCATTCAGCCCGATAGGTAGAGTTAAGTTGACACGGTTTCACAGTCTCACTATGAGCAGCCAGCTCGAATACATTACGTTTCAAACAGACTGCTCAGCTTTAAAGTGTAAAAGCTTTTCATTTCTATCAACATCACAAACCATAGCAGAATATCCCAAAATGCATCCGGTGGTTACCACTTATTACGGTATATTGTTATAAGTGTCATAGATAGAAATACATTACATCTATTTTGCAGACACATTTTGTCACAAGTGTGCACTTTTTTTTTCTACACACATTTGGAGCCATTTGGGATTCGTAGCCTTGAGCTACGACGACTTTGAAAAGTGAAGCTCTGAGCGAGGAGTTTGGGGGGCAATCGAACCACCAGCCTGAGATCAATGGCTGACAGTCTGAGAACCGAGCGCCACATAGAAACCGTTGCCCCATATACAAAAAAAAGAAAACCTGAACCGAAAGAAACACCTATAACAACTAATTAACTAATGGCAACCGCAAAGAACACAACTTTACCTCCCTACATTACCATATCATACCAAAACGCAACACATATGATACCAGCTCTATCAACTCACTCAGAGGAGTGCTGTGGATCACTCAAAACCACACACACACACACACACACACACACACACACACACACACACACACACACACACACACACACACACTTTACTTTGAAAGTCTATTTCAAACTGAATTATAACTACCTTCCTTTGGCTGCATTCCTGGCTGCACTCAGTGATGGAGGCTGGAAACAGATGGATAATGAAATATACAACACGCACGTAGTGTATTCATTTCAGACCACAGATATTGGTAAACCCAGTATTCACCAGTACTCGACTCACACCGAAAGTCCTTTACATAACAGGAGATATATATATATATATATATATATATATATATATATATATATATATATATATATATATATACACAGCTAAGTTAAGGTCTATTATTGCATTTCCTTTTGGCCAAATGTTCTGTGAATTTGAGTGGTAAACAGTTATATAGTGTATATGTCTGAGACTTTTATTGTTAAATGGGAAGAATGGAAAGATCTGGTCTGTGCTGCCGCATGGTTAAAAAGGAGTAATAAAGTTTGTGATCTTGATATAGCTACATTTTGAATATGTCCGTTCCAATGCGATTGGTCGCTGCATAATATTGTCAAAATAATGCACAAGGCACGGGCAAACTCAATATATTATTATTATAATTGTTTTGTTTAATTTAATTAAGTAATGTGACAGCCTATTTTGAGTGGATTTGTTAGTTTCCCTTCTCTTATGAGGGTAACTATACTGGACCAGTTTTATAAGCAGGTTCATGTTGTCTTTTGTTCAGGGACTTCAATCCATTCTAGTTAATAGTTGTTTTTGTAAATTTGCACACCACCAAAAGTAATAAGAGTTGACTCTGTGTAAGCACACAAATCACCGAAATGAAAACAAACTTGAGGGTATACACACACCCTTAGGTCCTTTCTCTGAGTGCTACCAATTAAGCACAACTGTTCCCCGATGTCTTTCTAAAAGTAAATTATGAACCAAAGCCCGAGACCCAAATTGATTAGGCACTTTTGTAATTTTATTCCGCTTGGCAAGAGCTCCTTGTGTGACATCGTTTGTGTAGTCAGACATGAGGTAGTTCATTTAAAAAAAAAAAAAAAAAAAAAAAAAGTGTTGAACCAGGTGGACTTGGTGCTCCTCAACAGCATTCATCTCCGGGCGATTGTCTAATCATCACAATTCAAATGGACTAACAGGCAGCCAAACAGAAGATTGCAAGAGTGTCTGTAATGGCCAGGAAGGTGGTAGCAGCTATCTTAATCTGGTTTTGCTTCCCTAAGCAAACTGCACTCTGCGAGTATAAATAATCTATGTCTTAACATTTATCAGATAACATCTCTCTTTTCTTTATTCGTTATCTCGTATGTCTTATCTTGCTCTTTTGCAACTCTGCAATAATGTGAATTGAATTGAGAAAAAAATAACAGCTTTGCTACTGTGTGTTTTTATTTGTTTGTTTTTTTTGCTGAGTGCACAACAACATATAACAGATGCAGGTATATTGTTATCTTTATACAAATGAGGCACGCTTGTATTCTATATTAAGTCATCGTTTAAAAAAGGAAAACTTAAACTTAAGGGATTGCATATTATAAATGTGATGCAAGGTCTAAATGTTAATCTACAAGCAAACTATAACTGTCTTAACTCAACCAATGTATTTACTTGAAGATGCATGGTCTCAGTGAGTGACTGATGGTGTGTATTGATGTAGTCAGTAGGGGATTTGGTCGTCCTGGTTCCTTTTGTTCACCCATGACTACGGAACCGTCACATAATTTACTCTTTGGGTTCCGTATTATCTAGTAAAGAGTCAGAGGTTCTCAACCTTTAGGCCAACCTCTCATTGTAACAGTGGAAAAAAAAAACGATTGTCTCTACATGATGACGTCGTAACTGGTCATTGAAATTATGCATTTTAAATTCTAATACCTAATTTAATCCAACCATTTGGCAGTACCTCCACTGCCCACTAGTAGGAGCTTTAAGGACTGGTTGAGAATAGCTGCTTTAGAGAATATAATAATAGACCCAAGATGAAACCGACATGAAGGATGGGACCCGGAGAGAAGGTCGCAATTACTAACCTGTCTGCTACTTCAGCACCATGGACAGCGCCATGGGATCAGTTGGACTACTGTTATTTTTGAGCCACAAGCCTCAGTCTGATACTGATTAGTCAGGCAGACTAGACCTGTTTAGTTGAAAATGTTAAAAAAGTGTAGTATAATCTTTATGGAGGCATCTAACGAAGAATATCTTCATTAGATGTCTATTGATAAGAGACTAATGACTTAGTGTCTCACTGCCTTTTGCCCAATAGCTCCTCAGATAACTCGCAATTTTGATTGGCTGGAAGGTGTGGCTTAACTTTGAGTAACCAGACAGTGTCTAACACCTACGGGTGTTTGTTTGCACTTCTAAACCAATGCAAGTATTATACGGTTGGTAACGATTGCTGAAGAGCTTTTATTTTTGTAATCGCCACCAACGACATTGATGAAAAAAAGTTTCTCATTGAGAACCATTTAAATTGAATTACAAATGTGTTTGACATTTGCATGAATGTGGACAACCCGATCAACTAATGCAAAGAGAAGGAAGAACCAAGGATTTTATAAATCTAAATCAGTGATTCTCAACTGGTGGCCGTGACCCAAAAGTGGGTCGTGGACCCGTTTTCAGTGGGTCGCGGGCCTTTGCCTGAATTTAAAAAAAAAAATCCTGTGCTTTTATTTTGAAGGGGATTTCTAATGCAGCGGAGTTATTCACACTCCTTAACAGCATTTGAGCGAAATGCAAGTACGACACCGACTACATGAGAGATGGATTTACACCATCTTTTCATTAAATACATTTGAAAAGTTTGAAAATTTGTGTCTCGGCTTGTCATTAAGGGGTGACGGTGGGTCCCGCAGCCAGACCATTTGAGAACCACTGGTCTAAATCCACTCGACACAAAGTTAGTTCACCCATTGCAATCTTGGAACTTGCAACCTATCAGAAAATATGCTTCACAAAATGAACGTGTGTCTTTTTAAGTGGATACGTTCCAAAAATACAAGAGTGTTGGTCTGGTTCTGTTGGAGCAGCAACATTGGATGGCATTTGGTCAGTCTCTTCATTTACAGCATGAAGAAAATACTGAAATTTGAATGTTTACCTGTTTTTTTTTGTTGAACCCAATGCAACTCCGCTTATAATGCGAGTAGTCAGAACACAAGAGTAGATTTCTACACCAAAACCGTCGGCTGTTGTGAGAGAGATGGTCGGATCAAAGAGACAGGGTTAGGGTTATATGCTCACTGGAAGTGATGCAAATTTAACTTGAACACTTCCACTGCGCTCATGTAGTACCTACACCCCCGAGACAAGACACTGGCCAGAGGGAATATACCTACATGCATATTGAATATGAGACACACATATTCCATTTCTGTCCATCATCTCTGCAGTTAAATTAATGATACGTTTTCTATAGGCGGTGCCGCGCTGACAGGGCTCAAGGTATCAGACTTAAAACAGTTTTTTTTTTTTTTGCACCTGAAACGATAGCATGAACCCTTCCAGCATAAGGACATCTGCACCCCCCCCCCCATTACTGGATAATCCTTCAGCTTTCAAAGCTTGCTTGTATAGCTCAGAGTTCTTCTTTGTATTGGTTTTTGAAGCAGAGAAGACAGGGTGACAATCAATTATGAATTCAATTTTACTGTACGATTTTTATGTGTGTGTGTGTGTGTGTGTGTGTGTGTGTGTGTGTGTGTGTGTGTGTGTGTGTGTGTGTGAAATCCCTTTGTGAAGTGAGTCAGTCTCTACTGTGGCACTGCCTGCACTCTTTTGGGTGCATAGATACCGTTTGCTTTTGTTGCTACAGCTGCTACTACAAATTATATATATATATATATATATATATATATATATATATATATATATATATATATAAAAATAAATGTTTCTTTTGTCTTCTTTACTTCATGGTTGCTATAGCACCACAAACTGACGTATTGTTGTCACAGTTGAATATGTACAAGGTCAAGAATAATTTCTCACTAAATTGAGTAAATTAAAAGTCATTAACCGTGTCCTTTGTTTTCCACAAAAAAAACACCATTTATTTACCAGTTATTGTCTAAGCTTAATGTTGTATTACAGAGTCAACTAACCACCGAGTGAAACTAGTCCCTGTGCAATTGTGCTACAACTGGAAAAAAAAAAAAAACAAGCATAGTAATTGCACTGCTGTGAAGGTCCTCATGAAAATTCAATATCAATGTATTTTCACTACCGTCGATGTATTCCTCCAGAGCGGCTGTCAAAAATTGCTTTGCGGCGCTGGCAATGCAACTCAATATTAACTCAAATCTCTACTGAGTCCCTCTTAATCCATTGCCATTACCGCTTTGCAGGCCTGTAAATCCCCTTTGGATTTTTTTTTTTTTTCCCCACTTCTTAAAAAAACCCTGCATTCACCGTTGTGAGCTAATGTTAAAAGAAGGGAGACAACAAAGATGGAAGGAATACTAAAATATAATATAGAGAAGTTTCCAACACTGACGGGTGATACATGACATATTGCTGCCATCTTTTGTAAAATAAACTGTAATAAAATGTATTTTTGTAGATCATTGCGCTTTTAGAATTAAAACCAGTTTTTACTCGGCGCATTTAGAGATTTAAGTGTTTAATTGTTGCTCGTTTGCAGTCGTGCGACAATGACATGAAATGGATTCCCTGGCAAACTTTTGTTCCTTAGGACAGTTGTTTGATAATGTGGCTTTCACCAAGAGATGGACACAAATGGCTCATGATACGCCTCAGCGGTTGCTTATCCAGCTAGAAAGACATAAGCTCTTGCCAGGTTCCCAACCGCAAAACACTGCCAACTGTGTTATATGGATTGCTCAACCAAGCTAGGTTTGCAGCCGGGGATTTAGCACTTAGATTACACCCACACAGGTGTTTTCACGTATTTTGGCTGATTAGACCTCCTGCCGGAGCTTGATTGATGTCTCTCTCACCCAATAATAGAGGCGGACAACTTTACAGATTTATTTGTGGTCGTGCCCGCTGAAAGGAACGTATGTAACGAACCGTTTACGTTTCGCAGTGGCTTTTAAAAAGATATGTATGGGAATACAATTGTGTTTCATTTTGCTGTATTTTCCCCTTCCTTTCTTGCTGTACAGCACATATGGCGGCTGTGGAAACGCAGCGGTGGGATTTAAGTGATCAATGTAGCAAAGGAGCATGGAGTGAGAAAAGAGAAACAAGGGATCTGCGGTAGTCCAGCTGTGAAAGCCTCTCTCTCTCATTACCTCGATTCTTTGATCCCCGATGTTCAGGAGAGGACATCATATCCGAGCACCGAGCCCATTCACATGTCCTTCAGGGTCCTGAAGACAGCGGGTTCATTGCGTGTCACATTGTCCAAAATGGGTCTACTAAAAGCTTGGTTTGCTGTGTCAAACTGGCCGCTGACAAATTTGTGTCATCTGCTAAATCAGTGTCCTGAATTACATAATCCATCTGCATCAGTGTCAGAATAGTGCTTCCCATAGATATGCAGTACATGCCAAAGGATGTGTTGATGTCACTGTTGCATTGGACGGTGTGTCCGACATCATCTCACGCTGTATTCCGGTTGGTCAGATGGTTGGGTTGTACTTGCAGTCATCACGGTTGTCAACCTCCATCTGAGACGGCCTAAAATTGCACAGAGTGGCCTTCCATCTTTCTGCCGAGCTGAGAATCTTCTCCCCAGCTAAAATTACAGGAAGCCATTTTATTTTTTTTATTTTTTTTTTTACGTTCAAAAAGCAGAGAAAAGGTCAGATTTAGAGAGAAAAATCTGAGGCTGAAATGGTTCTTCATTATTCATATGGTTCATATTTTGAAACGTGTACATGTGGTGCTATTTAAAGAGGTAGTGCACATTTTAATATTAACACCAGCATTGATTTGTTTACCCTTCTTACCAGATTTATTAAAAATGCATGGGTTGAATATGACTCAACGGGCCGATCTACTGTTTTAAAAGCCACCTGCTCTAAAGAAATGGGACACATCCGTCCACCCCAACCTCCCTGCATGGACTTTCGGACTTTGAAAGTCTTTAAAGTACTTTATTGATAACATTAATGAATGCAGTAGACACAAGGTACTAGTCCTGCATTTGTTCAATTCCGACATCTCCACGGTTACGCCTTTAAGTATTTTAAGCCTCCGATCTGAGGAAGCATTTGTCTTCTCACTGGTTGTACATATTATGAAGAGAAATCTGTGAAGTTCCCTAAATGTTACCACAGCCACTTTAACATCAAGTTACCAATTTTTAATAAAACTAAATTAAAGCGCAAACATTTGTGTTTTTCTTTCGCAACATGGAGCTGGTCCATCGGTTGATTGGATGCGATTCAGATCAAAGCCGGAAAAAGAAAAGAAGCAGCTTTCCTCGCATTTGTTTGTCTGTGTGACTCGAGCGCTTGCCAAATTTACAACTTGAGCCAATGAGATTATTACCGAAAACACAGATTCTGCAACTAACTCCGTGTTCAGAGAAGCTTGGTTTGATCTCGGCAGAACGTGAGCTTTGGCTCAACAAATCGGATTAATTAGCAAACTGGAGAAAACACCACTGAAAGCTTGCTGCTAAATGCAACAATAATTAGAAAGAGAGACACGCACCAGGAATAGCAAACACCTGCGTATTGTTACCTGACTGCACTATTATGTTAAACAGGCTGTTTGGGTCTGAATGAAAGCACAGGTGGGCAGCTTTCTTGTGTAATCCTTGGACTGAATTATGAATGCAGAAGTACACTGTTGCCATATTTCCCCTCGTAATTTCTCCGCCGTCGGGCAAAAACCTTTGTATGTCCAAAACCGTCAAGGTAGAATAACTGAACGGCTTGTTCTTTGTAAAAGAGGCGATGGCGACTGTGGGCACAAAAAGATGAAGATCCTACCCTCACTTTCCTCATCAACAGATCACGGCAAGAACTCTGGAAAGGGGGTCCGGCTGTGAGACAAATACGACGCGGTACCACCCGATATTTAACCAAGGCACTGTGGTGTGTGTGTGTGTGTGTGTGTGTGTGTGTGTGTGTGTGTGTGTGTGTGTGTGGTCGGAGTAAACCGGTCTCACTCAAACAAACAGTCTCCCACTGTGTTCCTCACCCACACACACACACACACGCTTCTTACAAAAACAGAAATAAGCCAAAAAATAAACTGTGCACTAACACTAGCACATCAAAAGGTATTTACTACAACAGAATGTGTGCTTTGCTGCCTAGAAAATGAGAAAACACACTGGATGTATAATGTAGTACTACGGAGGCTGAAAAACACCACAAACAGGTTGACGGGAGGTAGTTCCACTGTGTGGAATGCCTGCATTACTTAGTCTCATGGGATATTCAAAAGCAAAACACATAATTAATTAAATACTGCAACAAATAAGACGCAAATTATGAATATTGAACTCGATTCATTGACCCATGTTTGTCTCCAGACCGTCTTACATGTCTAATTATAGCCACAGTAAAATGATTAAAGACGACGCTAAAACAGAGGCTAAGGAACGGCACATCACACAACCGCAAAGCTTGACGCCATAAATAGCCCATTCAATTTCTGTATTTCTGTATTTTTGGAAAGATGCATGCAGCAGCTCACATGGATGAGACTTCTTCTGGACTATTGAAGAGCAGCTTGGCAGTCGTTTGGATGATTAGATGGGGAGGGCAGTCATTTAGTCCCCTAACAGCCCACTAGTATAATAATCCGTACTGCAAACTATACCGGTCGCTACAGAGTTTGGTAACACACAAAAATCAATTGGGATTACAGGTGTAATTAAATTGAGTTGTTTCGGATTCCATGCATGCGGACTAACTGGCGTGGGACACTTAACGGAGCGGAGCTGTTATTAGTGTTAGTTCCACCTCTGCTTCTCCTGTTCTCCTGCGAGGAACGAGAGAACCCTCTCTGTTTCGCTCTGATCAGAATATCCACGTCTGATTTGAATTAAATTTCACTTATACTCGAGGGCTTTTAAGGGTTTTCAACAATCCCGTGTAGAATATCCACGATGCCTTCAAAGCTACATGTCAACTGCTATTTGACAAAGTGAGCAGAAAGCAGAAATGAAACCTAGTTATCAAACTTTAAGGTGGGACTTCTGAATATTTTATGTCCACCATTACACGCCTGTCAGGGATTGAATTTGGTTTATGATCCTCATCATCATCATCATCATCATGGCGGTCGGTGAAAACAGCAGTACCACCTACTGTGATCAAAGGATCTAGGCACAATTCTGGACCGGCTGTTTAATCAGGATTATCTGAAATGCCTCGGATCTTGTTCAGAATATCTCGGAGATATAACGCGAAGCTACAAGCTTGAGGTCTCCCGATCTAAATTCACGCAAGCTCAATCTCGGCTCCCTTTGACTCACCTCAGTAATTGGTTTCACTGTGATCTACAGTGGCTGTTAAGCTATTCATAAAGGAGAGCCGACATCGCCGCAGGGAGACCTGACTGAGCAGCGAGCCGCAGTGTACAGCCCAGCAGCATGATGCGCTCACTTAGAAATAAAGAAAAGGGGGGGTGGATTTTGCTGCTTTAATTGCTGCTCGTGATTAAACTGAAAACTACTTAATTCAATGGATGCAGAGCTAACCATTATCAGAGAGAGAGAGGGATTCCCAAATAACCTGATCTCAGCATATGTCTGCCAGTTGTACACTGAACCATTAGTGTCTCAGTTAGGGAGAAAAAAAAAGCCTTATTCATACCTCTACAGCATTATCATTTCACATAATGCCAAAAGAAGAATAATAGTCTTCATATGAAACACACTAGACAATCCCCTCACCCATTTGTTTTTATTAGGAGTGTGCAGAAAATAGTGCAAGCGTCCGCTGGAATCCTTATTCGCGCTGTGGTGAAGATTGTGGCGCTCATCGCTACTTTTTGTTTAGTTTTTTCCTGATCCTTTCCAGTTTTTTATATATCATGACAGAAGACAAAACAATTTAAAATGTCTGTACAGAATAATTGCAGTTGACTGTTTTAATTTGTGGTGGGCATTCTATTCTTAGTTGTGGTTTGCAATCTGCAGTTTATCAACGCGAAACTGGTGACCGATGAGCCTTAATCCAATCAGTGCTGTGTGGAAGAGGGATGTGCGCCGCAGCAGCTCATTATCCACACCTGTGCGTAATCAGACGAACTCGATTGACAAAAAAAACACAAGTTGTTTGGGCTGTTTGAGTTACAATTATTTCAATCTGAAGACCGAAGTAGAACGCGAGTGCTCGTTATGGGTTTGTACATGTTTTGTACATTGTTAGAAATATGTTGATTTCATGATTTCATCAGAAATCCATGGTGATGTATTCACTCGATGCAGTAACTGCCTGAGAACAAAGAAATAGGGACAATATGAAAATATGAAATAGGGCAGAAAATCTACAATTAATCATAACAATAATTTTGATGATAAAATATTTAAGTAATTAACGAAAAATACATTTGTCGGGCTCCAGCTTGTCAAATGTGAGCATTTGATGCCTTTTTATATCAAATGACCCTTCACAAAGCCCCCCCCCCCCCCCCCCCCCCCCACATGGAGCCCACACTTTCACTAACTGCACTCACTGAATTAATTAATATTGGAAAAGCTAATTTATTTATTTCAGGGAGAAATCGACAGAGGGGTGTACAATATTATTTTTGAGGATAAATCCAGGATGTCAAACGGATTCAGTAGTGAAAACAGATGAAAGAGAGAGAAGCTAAAGCCCACTGATCACAATGTAAAAGAGAAAGTTTAACCACGACGAGCCTGAAAACCTCAAATCCAGCCCCGAAAATGAAGAAAATCTTCAACAACCGGCTTAGAGCCTGTGGAGCAGAGCTAGATAGTTGTCAGAACCTGGTCGGAGCTAGCTGATGCTACGCTGTGATTGGCCAGTCTGTGTTTGAGGGGCGGGAGTTAGTGAAGGGTCAAGTGTAGGCTGTATTAAAAATCATTAATTATGAACTGTTGATCAGACAAAATAAGCAATTTGAAAATGTCACTTAGGACTCGAGATGGGGACCTGACAGCCCCCCCACCCATATAGGCAAGATATCAAAACTCAAGCTTTTCTTTGGAGGGAAAATTATTCAAACAGAAAAAACAACAGCTCAAACGGAGAACAAGGCCGTCAAAGTATAACATTAGCAACGTTGTAATGTTAGCTATAGCAAACAGTACAATACCTGTCTCTTCTGGCAGATTAGTGCATCGTTCACCGGCCGTTCGAAAAATACTTTCGTATTTCGGAAGTTTGGCATTTAATTCAGCAATTTTCTGTTTTGCATGCCACTTTTTGGTTTCTCCTCAGGAAAAATCAGTGCTAAAGTTACTGAGTGAATCAGTGCTAACGTTACCGAGTGAATCAGCGCTAACGTAACCGAGTGAATCAGCGCTAACGTAACCGAGTGAATCAGCGCTA
Organism: Cebidichthys violaceus; assembly: GCF_023349555.1. Taxonomy (NCBI): domain Eukaryota; kingdom Metazoa; phylum Chordata; class Actinopteri; order Perciformes; family Stichaeidae; genus Cebidichthys; species Cebidichthys violaceus. The sequence goes on along the minus strand of NW_027176484.1, from coordinate 243,188 downwards.
ACGTAACCGAGTGAATCAGCGCTAACGTTACCGAGTGAATCAGCGCTAACGTTACCGAGTGAATCAGCGCTAACGTAAACGAGTGAATCAGCGCTAACGTTACCGAGTGAATCAGCGCTAACGTTACCGAGTGAATCAGTGCTAACGTTACCGAGTGAATCAGCGCTAACGTTAGCTACCTATTTGCCTCGCGTGCGGGGGTAATCTCTACGGCTCTGCACAGGGAAGCCCAGCAGGTCAAACTATGATTCTCCCAAATTACAAGGCGGGTCATGCTTGAGTTTAAAACGTGCTGACAAGGTAAGATGTGTCCTTGATTTGTATTTACTTGGGGAACTTAGTGTTGTTGGAGAAAGACTCAATCTGATGCCTGCAATTTCTCAGCAACACCAATTGCTTTCTCTAACTCAACTTAGAGTGATTTTGAGTCAGTAATTATTTGCTTAATTTTCATTTGGGAGGCTTTTGCCCAGATTAGCACAGTTGCACGGCACGCATCAAATGAGCATTTTACGAATTTATAATAAACTGCAGCTCAATTATCATCGACAAATCAGCCTGTACTTCTTGGAAAATTAACATCCTGGAAATCATTGCTACCTTCAGGCAATGATTTCATCATAGGATGAAAGTGATCACAAACCAGAGTCGTGAAAGAATGAAATACAAATTCCCTTTTCACTCCGGTTGTTTCCCCACTCTTTTCGTCCATACTCTGGACTTCCCCATCTCTCTCTCTCTTCCAAATTCATACAGCTCATGTATTGTCACATCATCCCCTTCAAGACAGGGATTTGGACAAAACACAATGAATGAACAGTCAAAGAGTTGCAGTGCAGTAATGAGAGGGGGATGTCAGACGAGAGAGAGGCCATAGTGGTGATGTGCTGTCACAGAGGATATTCTCAAGGATCAGATCAGCCTCCTCTGCAGGCTAGACGCTCTTACTGAAACACAAAGGCACACACACACACACACACACACACACACACACATTCCAGCCAGATAACATCCACGAGGCACACCGGGTTGTGTGCGAAAACAAGGGCACGCACACCATTTCTGAATAAGCAGCAAACTTGACTTGAGCTGCGATGATCCTGAGGGCCTCGGATGTCAAAGCAGTCCATCATTCCTCACCCGCTTGCTGCTGCTGACAAGGTCACTGTCTTCAAAAGCATCTTCTTAGCTCGTGTCGAATACACTTCTCTGAAAGAAGCTGTCTCATCCAATTAACCCTCGCGTAACAGTATTTGATTGACAACTTGACGAACGATAAACATCAACACCGCAATGTCAAAATCCAACTTTAAGGACTGAAGTGACGAGCACTTTGGGGTTTTCGTGTGGGCAACAAAAAGTTCCGAAGTAGGGGGAGTAGTTCAAATGGTGTCGATTATGGTTGTTCAGGGAATTGCAGTTAGTTAAAAAGTGATCTGTGTTCCACCAAAGTGGATTTAGGATTCCCCTCATTAATTACATCTGTTGGTCATGGGTCTTGTCAAGGAAATAAACCCTTTAAGCGATCTAGAGTGTGGAATTGTACAAGATTGTTTAAATTTAGTTTCATAAACTTAGTTCAGGAACGGGGACCACGCCCCCGGATACAGCTCTTTTTCCCGGCACAAGTACTTCAGCACAACAAACCCGTTCACTTCCTCTTTGACTCCACATGACGTGCGATTCCCGAGTCAAAACAAAAAACGCAAACCACTTACTTCACAACATGGACCCGGAGATCACCTGTTCGAAGACGATACACCAGAGGCCCCGGAGACACCACCTTCTCCGACCATCTCTCGCCGCCAGCAACCTCGGCTGAAATCAACAATCCACGACCCCCGCGCCTTCCGATATCCATCCTCGGACAATTCCGAAGCCGTCAGCCCTTCGCCTCCCAACAGCCCCAGGGGGAGATCCGGACGCTGGCGTCCGAGGGACATCGTCCATCCCCAATGGCGCCATTCCACCCGCCTGAGATCCAACCGGCATTGGACACCAACGGTCCACCATAGCTTCCCCCAACCTTCTTTCTACGACCCTCTCTACCCTCCTCCCTTTTTCTTCCCTACACCCTTTCATCCCTCCATCCCTCTACCCTACATCCCTCAACCTCGATCCCTACCCTACATCCTTTTCACCCCTCTACCTCGACCCCTACCCCACATCCCTTCATCCCTCTACCTCGACCCTTTCATCCCTCAACACTTACCCCACATCCCTCTACCTCAACCCCTTCACCCCTCTCGCAATAAACCTCTCGAAACTTATTTCCTTGTATGGCGTGGTCCTTGTTAGTGAATAAACATGGTAACATGTATACAGCACATATTAGTTGGGCTTTTCTCTGATATGGCTCTTTTAAAACTTGACATCATAAACATTCTAACTGGGTATTTCTTGTTGCAATGCAAGGAACCTACAAAAGAATGAAGGGTCATTACGTCACCATGACCGCATTTTAATTATACAACTTTGTTGCCAGGTCTGTTCAAGTTAATTGGGTGGGCATGACAAGTCCCACTATAACCCATGATATCTGTGTTGTTTCATCTTTTGACTGAAAAATGCTTTGTTTGTTTTCCTTAATATTAGTCTCCAAACAGTTACTCTCCGTTAGCTACTGCCAACACTCACACTCACATTTTAGGTTTAAGCAACAAAACCTCGTAGTTAGGTTTAGGACAACCGTCCCAAAGGCGACACTTTTGGGACGAGCGGTGTCGGACGCTGATCTCATGGTTGAAAAGTCCTGACCGTACGCTACAATGCCTTTCAGTTTGCCTCAGTGATCTCGTACTACTCATCCATCATACTATTAGCTAACAAACACATAGGTCATGACAGTGATCAAGTTAGAAAGGCTCTAACGTTCTCCAACACCGCAGCTCTCCATTCTGTTGCAATGAAAATGTATATATTAAAGCGTGAGAAGGAGTTAAATCAGAGATGTCTTGAGTTTGTGTCCTACTATATGTATTTCAGCAGCCCCTGTGTCTAAAGTTACACACACATATATATATATATATATATATATATATATATATATATGTATATATATATATATATGTATATATATATATATATATATGTATATATATATATATATATATGTATATATATATATATATGTATATGTGTATATATATATATATGTATATATATATATATATATATATGTATATATATATATATATATATATATATGTGTATATATATATATATATATATATATATATATATATATGTATATATATATATATATGTATATATATATATATATATGTATATAAAATATAATAATCATCCCCTTGATATCATGGTACAAGATGTCCTGCTTCTATAATTGTATCATTATTCATGACATCGCAGGCAGAATAATAATGTTAGTAATTAACTTCTTTGTGATAGGAAGATACATACAATAAGAGATTCATAAACCAGTAAAATGTAGCATGACTGCTGTCAGTCACCGGAATGGGATTCCCCATTATGTGTCAATGAAGTGGTGATGGTACAGAATGACACCTGTCAAACTGCCCCATAATGAGCACGACTTACTGGTCAAAACCAACTGTACAGAGCAACAGGTGTGAAAACAACATCCGGAGCAGTTTGACGCATCTGAAGAATTACAATTGTAGTAAAGAAATACCGATAATGTCCTACCATCACCTGATACCATTTGAAATTGGTGCAAATACCACAACACTAAAAGCAAACACCACAACGTAATGTTAAATAATTACAAGCACAGGCAAAATGTGTATTTAAAGTAAAAACTTGGTGCAACGGTTTTATGTATTCATAGATTCTGATCTGATGATGCTGACAACTGAGGTACTTATTATTCCACACATGCGTTGCGTCTCACTTCTCTATGCACGGATAACTTGACAGTACATTTTTAAAACCCCTTATGACATTTGTTCCCTGCCTGGTTGGATCAGCAAACCAAACATTTGACACGCAGCTGCTTTTCTGGGTTGAAGTCCTGTGGAATTCACATCTACGTCGTGTATCAGTGACCACTTTTTGTAGCGAGTGAAGATTTGAGGTTTTCAACCGCTCAAGCATTAGGTCCCCCCCCCCCCCCTCAATTTCTCCTCTCATTAAATCCAATCCCCATGTGGAATAACTTAACAGCCATTCAGTTTTATTCCCACCCATCCATCATGTTAACTGTTTATCCATTTCAGGATCATGGGTAGCTGGACGGAGACCGTCCCAGCACACGTTTACTACATATGGATACGTACAATTGCACCTCTAAATCTCACCTCGCCACAATCACTCGAGACAAGATAATTTAATGAGTAAAAGAGTTGGCATGTTTAACAGTGCCTACTGTGCTGTACACTCTCATATCCAAGCTGGTGAGCACCGAAATATTCCACAGAAGAGGAAAATAAAAAACTTATATATTTCTTATCACTGTGCTCCAGAAATGGAGTGAGAAGATCTTACTCTCAAGTAAAGATCAATATCAACAGGTCCCTGTAGGAATTATGTGGCCAGCTGCTTTTTTTCAAGGCTCTCTGTAGTCCTAAAGTGGAGATGCCTCGAGGCCTTCCGCAACCCCCGAGTCCATATCTGACAGCACAGATTCCCCGAGATGAAGTCGTGATGAAGAGTAGGAGGGGGAGAGGGCATCTGTGAGTTGGCAACAAAATAAAGTATTTCCTCCCACAGACAGTGGACACAAATCCCCCCTCCCCCCCACACACACCCACACACACACCCACACACATACACACACACACACACACACACACACCCACACACCCACACACACACCTCTCATTCACAGGACTGCAGGCCAGAAGCTTGAGGTCACAACCGTCTCAAAACAGCAGCAGAATGTTATGCAACTGTGTGCTTGGAAAAGAAACTTGAGTCATTTCAGTCTTATTGTGCTAAAATATGTATGTGTACGAAGTGCTCAACTTCAAGTCATGATAGACGACTTTAAATATACTTTAAAATGACAAATTACAGAGAGAAAAGAGTTATTTTTTGGGGGGTTTCCGGTCGAGCGATCGCTAAATTTTCCCTTTTTCGCGGGCACTACGTGATCAATTTACTTGACGAGGGCAGCTTCATCTGCAGGTGCTTTCACTGCTGTGGTTTACTGAGAGACATATTACTCTGTTTCCCCATCATTATTTCCATGTGTGCTCAGCCAGGTGAGGCTCAGGTAGCCAGTCAGAAAGCAGATGGGACATTACGAGGCTAAGTATAAATTTGATTTAACGCTATAGCCTAGAGTAGTTTTAAAATGTTTTCCCATATGTTGTCATGTATGAAAATATCTAAAATGTACACCATAAGTGGACTACTTGATAAATAAAAGTGGATTATTTAAACATTTGTATGTAAATTATTCTGTCCCAAGCTTTTTCATCCAAGTAAGCGGTTTGTATTGTATAAAACTGACACTACATTTGATTTTTAAGCATATAAATACAATATACACTGAATTTACAAGAACATAAATGCTGAATAACCTTTTGGAAAGGACAGTAGAATTCCTAAGCTGCACCTACATATATACATATATATGTGCTCACAATTGCTTATGGATGGCAGTAGGGATATAAACACAACATGTTGAGCCAGAGCACCGTAGAGAATGATTGACACGTTTGCCATCTGAAGCACTGAGGCAGTTTGAAAAATTCCACTTTTACTCAAATGCTTCTCCCTCCAAACCCCTTTCACTGTCTTTTGGCAGCACGTTGGGCTCTCAAATGTTATTTGTTGCTATTTTTTAATACGATCATTCTACCGGGATGCTGCTGCAGCCGTTAAAGAGGACGATCAATGTGAGGGTGAAGGATGAGCTGGAAGATATTATAGAGGAAGAAAAGGAAGGAAAGGAATGGAAGCAGAAGGTCAACCAAAACAGAAAAAAAAAAGACAAAGTGACCCTGAGGGAAAGGTTGAATACACTCTTGATTGAGTGTGATTGGATGTGTTTCTTTAACAATGATCTCATTGGATCAATAGTACTGAAAATAACACCTTTCTAAATAAATAGTGAATAGAAAAATAAAAAAAAGGTCTTAAACTCAATTCATCCTGTGCTGCTGTCTGAAGAACACGTTGCACTAGCTTGGTAGCAGATAGTATTAAAAGCAAAATCTGTCACCTTTTATGTGGATATCCAATCAGTGTTGATGGTACATGTAGTCGATTGAAGCGCCGAGAAAACTGAGTTCTACTGCTTGTGGTGGCTGTGCCGGTAGTGCCTCCATGTACCTGGATGCATTGCACAAGAGCTACTGGCAGCCATCCACGGCTGCAGTCGAGGATTATCAATTGCGCCCAGGTGGTAATCTCTGGTTCTCAATGGTGTAGCTAAATGTAGCAACAATGTTACGAATGCTACAATGGTGAAAGCATGATGCCTCCGATTGGCAGACCCAGATATTCTTAACGTAACACTATAACCAATCTCACTTCATCAAATCCAACCAACGAAGGCAACGACTGCTAGCCAATCAGAGGCAGACTAGGTCGTGTCATTCCTATGCTATAGCAGAATTCGTAATTTATCAATGCAGAAGTGTCTTACACTTGCATTTTTTCGAATGGCCATCAGGGGGCGACTTGTGTGGTTTCAAAAATAGATTGTATGGAAGTCCCTGAGAAGTAGCCCTACTTGATTACCTCAGTAAACATGGGTTTAGGTTCCCAATCGCTAGTTTCAAATCTTCAATATAGCATGATGTTCATTTAGGAAATCATGGTCCCCCTATTTCAGGGTTGGCGTCCAACAAAAACTGCCAACGCTGACATTCCCCAGGTAGCCAAAATGACCTGGCCCAGATCCGGCTTAAGCTCGGCACGCCGGAAGAACCGTGTCGGGCCGGGTCCGTTTGCCGACTCGGCTGTGACTCGGAATGATGACCAGAATCGGGCCACCAACACTGCCGTCACTGGGCCACAATCAAAAATAGGGTTACATTTGGCTCACATTTGGCCGAATCAGCCGACACTCAGCCGCAATACGGCCGAGTCCGCTGGCTACCTGGGTCATTGCAGCAGAATGATTTTATTTTCTGATGGCATCAGAGGACAATTTGAGCAAAAAGGCACCAACGGTTGTCGTTTGGTTTTTCGCCAGCTCAGGTTCTGGAGGGTCACCGCCGGCCCCTATCCTGCACAGGTGCAGCCAAAGCTTTGCTCCGCTGCATTGTTTTCCCGGCTGTATGATAAATATGACCGATATATCCAAGTCAGCCAAAAACACTGTAAAAACGCGTCCTCGTCCGTGACATCCTCCTGCACTTTTAGGGATGCCATTTGTCTCTTCTGGAAACATAGTTCATTTGCAATACAAGCCAAGAGTTCTGTTTATACGTGCCATCGATAGCTCGACACCTGGATACAATGGGAGAACGGTGGCAGAGGCTACAAATCCAAAGCTGAAATAACATGAGGTTCTTCCTTGCCTCCACTACATCAATGTCACTTCAATGACGGCGCTGGATGCAGAAAGAACAGATTTTGCAGCTGCAAAATGCACTGATAAATGCAACGCTTCAAATCGACTACATGTTTCATCAACATCCCTTTTAAGCACTGATCTTATGCAGAGTTATGCCGTCTTCAAAGTTATTGTCTTTCCTTCATATTAAGGGTGACAAGAGCTCTCCTCGACAACTACTCTGGTAGAAAATTAATAAAATATGCTCCATCTCCAGTTTTCACTTTGCAGCATGTTTGTGTATTTCCATCTCCAAATCCTTTGGCCTCCATGGCTTTTTGCTTTTGTGACATTTCAGAAACAATATAATAGCAAGCTGCAGAAGGGAACATACTGCCACTGCCATGATCATTTATTTACAGATAAATACTACATAAAATATGCTAAGTGCAAAAATTTCGAAACGACCGATAACACAGTGAGTTCCTTTTGTGTGGCTCTTAGAGACACAGTTGAGTACCACGGCTCTGTTGCTTCCATGTAAATGTGCTAGTTTCATAAAGTTTAAGACTAGATGTTAGGGTCGGTGGGTTGCTACTTTTAAAATCATCCATGTTGGATGAAACTGGCCCCCGAGGGAACAGTCGAGCGTGCGCACACAGTAACAGGAACTGAAAGCAGGTGGGTCAAATTAAAGTGACACATTGTGCGCCTGCGTGTGGGAGTGGATACAGCTTCAGGAAGTGCAGTGGAGAGATTCCAAAAGTTATTTAGAAAAAAAAAAAAAAGAAAGAGCTGAGGCAGGATTTTCCACCCATCAAAAAGGTGGCAGACATATGCTGAGGATCAAGTGTAACTGCCAGGAGGAAAGGAGGGAAAAAAAACCAACTACTCACTAGATGTTCATCATTAAGTCAACTATGCTAATTAGCACTCAGCGTTTATGTTTGTTTGTTCATTTTTTCAGTTCAACCACCAGAGATCCACATTACGAGTGTGTTCACCCAAGGCGAACGAACATGACTGACAGATGTTGCAGTTCAACCCCCGGAGCACATCGAGAGTGGAACACAAATGCTGCGCAAAGAGAATAATGCCAAGCAAGAGCTCAGAGGACTTTACACTTGAAGAAAACCAGCAACTCACATGTGCGTAAGAAATGACAAAATTAAAAAAAAAAAAAAAAAAAGATTAATGAAGATGGAAATTTGTAGCAAGCCTAAAAAAAAACCTGCTGCTTTCCCTCTACTATATATTCTCAGCCACCTAAAAACAAATAATGTGATGTTTCTCCGTTGTAGGTAGAGATTAATACTTATGCGTTAGTTTTGTAGAGATCGTCTTTATTTCTCCGGTTTACTTTACGAGAAGCGAGCGTCACGCCGTCCTCGCTTCCCGCCCCAAAGGGACCCCTTAGCTGGCTCAAGTGCCTGTTATGAGCTTCACTCATAAGCAACCGAAAATGAACTTACTACAATCACTGCAGATTAACATAATGCCAGTTGAATAAACTAAATGAATATGAAAATACGGGGGGGGGGGGTGTCCAACATTAATGTGGGCCCCACATATGTCTCTGAAGACGTATGCTTCTGTGTGTGTAATCAACCCTCGGTCCATTCGTCAACTAACCAGCCATTTTGGTTTTAAGAATTATTTAGTTGATTTAATAATGTTTTTTCATGTTGAATTTCCAAGATCATCTCTGGACACTCAAAATTTGAAGTGGTGCTTGTGCGCGATTCTTTTTAGAGCTACTCAGTTTTACAAATCTGTCCTCCGTCAGACGACTGAGAGTTTCTTTGGTCGAGGACAGAATCCAGCGTTTCTATTCACGGAAACCTCCGGCTCCGGTCACGGCTGAGCAACTTCGCGCCGATTCAGCCGGTGGAGGCGGTGATGGCTTACTCCCTAGAAATGAACGGTCTACGAGCCGCGCTGGCTGCTCTGCGAGGTCGACACTTAACGTCGTGTTGTTTGAAACGGAACTATGACAATCAGCCTCCCAGCTGGAGCTATCGCAGAATGGCTACACATGTACTCGCGTCAAAATAAAACACTAATGCTATCGATTCAGCTCATTGTATTGGAGCCATACACTGTATTTGGATTCTCTTGTTATTGAACTGCAACAAATTAGTAAAGCAACAAAAGCAGGTTCGGTAGATTGTCTAGTGTGACTACAAGAATAGCACTCGGGCTAACCCACCGTGGAATAATGAGTCACATACTGACATTTGGAAAAACTATTTGCAATTAACTGGTGAGGCTGATGGGAAGAGCGTCATTGTGCAGGTGTTTGCAGCAGTGATGCCAGTCGTAACAACATTTTGAAGTAATTTGAAATGGTTTGAAAACTGTTATTGCAGACACTTGATATAGAGCTCATGTAATAACATACAGAGGTTTTCAAGAAGAATAGAAGACTTTTACCTGAATGTAACAGATTTTGTACATCTTGTTTGATCTTGTTATCAGTCAAGTTCAACAAATGGAAATAGCAGACAGTGGCCAATGGTAATATTTGCAAAAAGAATATTCAATTTGCAACTAAATCAATTCTGGGTGAGCACTCAGAATATGTAGTAAAAGAGAGCATTGTTGAAATCAGATTGAAAAAAAGTTGTATTAGACATTAGAAACACTTCAGGGCCATCGCCTACAGTCAGTAGATACATATCTCCACTGTATCCTCAGGTTGGCCTGTAGTATACGTTTATAAATAAATATCAACCAATTCACATTCCGTCCCGACGGTCACTGCTGGTCACTGCATTCCAGTGACATTGCACAGCAGCTGGATTCCCAAAGATCATCACGAGAAAGACCGCAATTACCCAAGAATCCATCCGGTCAGCCTTCGAGTGATGAATTTGTGCCCGAGCCGCGGCGCCACGGACCAATCCGGCATCCTGTGAGGAGCCCCAAGACGAGGTTTAGCTGTGGGCGAAGCAATAATGGCGGCTCCCCAAAGAGGTCAGGCGACGATGTTGCCATGGCATCGGTTATTTCAGGACCTGGAGAGTGTATTTCTTTACTGAAAGAAGAGCAAATCTACTGTCAAGGATCTCCGATTGTTCTGTGTAAAAAAAAAAAAAACATCTGGCACATCAGGTTAGCAGCTCCTTATTGAAGATGGAAATCAGTAATTTTAACTGCAAATCGTTCCTTTTCCAACCTTGTTGTACAAGCAGAACAAAATGACACATACAAGGCAGTATTATCATTTTTCTTGCAATCCGTTTCCATCATCCTGTGCCTTGACAACAAGTAGAAAACGATGCGCAAACATCCGTTTATTTCACCATTCAACTGCTTTATGGGGCAGGCATTCAAACGCACCCTCCTTTATTTTCTTTTTTTTTATCACCGACTACCCCTAAATACACATGGATCATTCATACAAACAGATGCCCAAGGATCTCCTTTCACCATTACAGAGTTTGAAATACCTCCTTTCAAGTGAGTGCAAGGCTCCAATGAGGCGTGAAAGATGGGGACAGCCGCCCTGAAAAACCCTGACATTGAACCAAAGTGGAAAAGGAAAACACGAGGGCCCTATAGGCTGCGTCTTGTGCATGGGTGCTCCCTACACATGTAAATGATATACTTTGAGTGGCCACCCCGGCACATCCTTGTATTCATGCTAAGCTGAATGGTTTCCCCAGAGGAAAGGAGGGGTTAAGGACAGCAAATGGGGTGGGAGGGGGACATAAGAAGGGGGGGAGGGCTGGACGCTTTACAGAGGGAGGTTGTTGGGTGAAAGGGGACCTTGCTCTGGGCAAGGATTGGGTGAAAAGCCGTCTGCGTCTTGGGTTTATTTCTCTCCACAATCCCCTCGCTCCCCTTAACACCCCCCCCCCCCCCCCCCCCTCTCGACCTCATTCCTTTTCATTCCCTCTTTTCAATAAAAAAAAAGGGGGTTTCAGGGAGGGTGGGCTGTCACACATGTGTGTGAAACAGAGTAGGAACACAACACTGGTGGCAGCTATCAGACACCTGATCGCTGCTCCTCTCAACCCCTGTGTTGCACATGATACAAATCGCCTTTGATTGCATCCCTGTTGGCTCTGCCCATCCTCGGTTTAGACTCCGATTCACCCATTCAGATAACTCGACAGCCGATCCAGTCAAGGGTGGAAAAATCAGGACTGTGCCTCTTTTTGTGTTTTGGATTCTCAAAAGAGTTGGTCATATACGCTGTTTTTTTTTTTTTTTACGTGTAGATTGTGCATGAAGAGGAAAAAGTAAAAATCTAATTTGGCCATTCAAAAAGCCATCCTTGATTGACAGTCTTCAGATTTATGCCTTTCTTTATGCACACTAAGCTATGTTGAAGCTCACAATGACAGACATGACTAATGCAAGATAGATTTTTTTTTATTCCCGTCACTTCAGGAGAGATGATTTTAGAATGGTTTCAGAAGTTAAGAAATGCCTTTTTAAGACCAATACAACATTCCAATTTTTTTTTTTTTTTTTTTTTAATAAATATCTGTGAAAAATAAATCATATTTCACAACTTTTTTTTAATGTAAAATAGAAGTAAAAAAGAACAGCCTTATCCAGCTTGTGTCCACCTCAGCGTCTTGGTTCTGTTTAAGGCCATGTAAATGGTTACTTAGGTTACAAACTAGATTGAGTTTGTGTCCTTTTGCATATTTTGCTTCATAGAAAATCCTACACACATCCCAATAACCAAATTTGCGCCATTAATTTCTAACCCTTTATGAAACGTGCATATTATGTGTTATGTGGATAACTTGTCTGGTTGCGTTAACGTCCATGAACTGGTGAAGAAATGTCTCGTGACGGATCTGGGTCAGGAAGTGGCCGGCACAAAACATTCCCAACTTGCTAGTAGTAGCAGCACTGGGGAAGAAAACATCAAATTCAGCAAGACTTGTATGATTTCCTGACAAGCGTTTTGCAACACGGTCAGGTCTTAGAATGTGTTCCGCATTTCACAAGGACATGAGCTTCTAACGTCAGTTAAAAGTTATGAATGAAGAGGTAGAGGCAGGGCGGCCACCCTCCTCTGAATTCAAACAGTCTTTGAGTGATGGACTCCAGACCGTCACACGATTAGACTGAACACATTAAAGCCACCCTGTGCTCTTTCATCCATCCGAGGAGATGCGTGACACGGGACACAACCAATTAGTGTTATTTCTGCTGAGACACATATAAAAGGAGTTTGTAAATAACTTGGTTACTTAAACACGTAAGATGCATTATGCACACACACTCAAGGACTGATACACAATCATATAGCAGGACTCAAAAGTCCAATTGAATCACACTTAACAAGATTCATTGGCACCAACTAATTGGTTTGTTTGTTGATGTTGTTTTGTTTGTCTTCGGTCACATGTTCAATGAGTTCAGTGCAGTGTAATCATAAGAGATCTGAGTATAGGTGGTCATGGGTCATTGGTGCATGAGCGTGGATGCACATAATGCTACTATGGGTCTTTGCCAGAGAGGTCCAACAATGACCAACCAACAGAAGACTGATGGGCCGGCCAAAAGGAAAGGAAATCACCCAGACCAACCCGCGATAGGTCGGAGGATCTGGGCTCCGACCTATCGTGGGTTGGAACCAAGATTTACCGAAATCGAAACAGAAATAAAATCATAAAAACATAACTACCAGAAACCATACTAGTTATAATCAGGACCACTGACTTCACATGTACGAGTTAGAAAAAGAAAAATGAACAAAAGTGGCTGAGGAAGATAAGGAAAAGCAGCGAGTCATTAGTTCAGAAGTCCTTCTCATATTGGCTGATTGACATCAGCTGTTTGTAGTTGGCTTTACAACGGGGCAGATGCACAGCTGTGTAGCAAGCAATGTCCAATCATAGGCAAGACAAGTTTATTCATGTTGCACGTTTCGGCAACAAAGCAATTAAACGTGTTTTGCATAAAAGATCTAAAGCACTGAAAAGTCTAAATATACACATTATGAAGGAACATGTAAATATAATAAACAATTCAAGGGAGTAGAAACCAAAAACAAGCTAAAATATAAAAATCCTGCTTAGACAAAAGTCATTTAATTCTTGATATATTCTTAAGGTGATAGTAGGCCGACTTTGTAATAGTCTTACAGTAATGTGGCTGTTGAAGTTCAGCTCTGACTTCACCAAGATTCCTGGCACGGCCTTTGGTTTTCAACATTGTCGGTTGACGTTGAATGGTTCCTCCTTGGCTCCGAAAACAACAACTACCTTTTGTTTAATTGAACAATATGCTGATACATCTAATCATTGATTTTGTCCAGCGCATCTACTCGGTTGCTTGTATTGGACCATAATCCCCCTTATGCAAATGTGTGTGTGTCATCTGCATAAATATGGTCACTTACTTTATTGATGAGGCCCCCCCCCCCAAAAAAAAGGACGCCTTGGGGAACTCTTTCTGTGCCTTTCAGTGCCAAAAAAACGTTCTACCCAGTTTTCCAGTCGGCCTTAATACTACGTTGTGGATGACTGTGTTGAATGCAGCGATGAGATCTAATAATCCTGAAAGTGAAATTTTGCCACAGTCTGTGTTTAAGTGGATGTCACGGAAGACCTTAACAAGATCAGTGTCAGTGCTTCGGTGTGGTCGACGACATGATTAGAATACATCAAAAAAACGGTCGTTTAGTGCCAAGAAGTTGTTCGGCTGTTGAGAGACGGAGTTCTTCTTAAAAACGGGAGGTTTAATACGGACCTACGTGTAATCATTCATCCGAGATATGTCTAGATTGTTCTTTTATAAGAGGCGCTTGATGTCGGTAGTTTTTAGGGCGTGTTGGAAGACACCTGGGAGAAGAGACGCGTTTACAATTTGATTTGTCGTTTTCATAACGGTGTCTCCAGGTTACTCTTAAGAGTTTAAAATCTGCGTGCCGTCATCTTGTAAACTGTACCTCGGTTCCTTTCCCTTCTGTTCGCTTCGGTGTGAGTACAGTCGAATTTGACAAACCTCTGACTATTTCTGGACTTTCTTCCAACTCCCAACACTGTCATTTTAATAATGACAGATGGCGGTAAAACGAGACTGTTAAAGAGTTTAGAGATTCATCTAAATTGTGGGCGACCCTGCAGCATTTGTTGCAATCTCATCAACTGAGGCGTGAGGCGTTCTTTAATGCAAAAAGGAGGGAGTGCAAATTTGCATTCCCTCCTTTCCTGAGGAGCCCAGCGAGAATATTCAAATTCAGATTTTTGGCATTGATTACCATGGCAACAAAGAAGAATTTGGGTCAGCCCTGACAATAGCATGAGATGATCCTACTGACAATTGTTTTCATCCTACTGACAACTGGTTTGAAAAAGAAACTATAAAAACCTACGGGGCCTTCATCATGAGCTGGAACAGCAACTGTGTGTGTGTGTGTGTGTGTGTGTGTGTGTGTGTGTGTGTTTTGCACATACGTGAAATATACAAATTCTTCATAGAGCTTTTATTTGGGCTAAATAACGCCTAATGTGAACAGTTGGAAGCAAAGTATGCATTATAAATGACTTATCCTGCAGTGGAGTTCTTTTTACTTCTATGTTCTATATAATACTCCACATCCATTATATAAAGGCTGACATTTTTGATGAATAAATTAAATATATACTATACTTACACTTTATCAAGAAAATTAAAAAACAACAACAATAATGATGTGTCATAGCGCCCTTACCATCCAATTCTTAAGCCCTTTGCTTGACTGGCCAGTCCATTTAGAGACATGCAGTTCACTACACAGACTATATGGAGGAAGAAAATATATATATATATATATATATATATACTTATATCACTGTCATGCCAGCTTTCATGCACTCTATTTCATGTTCCAAATGAGGTTGTTTCTTATTTCATTTGCAGAGTCAGATGCTGATTTAAAGCATCTCTCATATGTCACAATAATGCACATTTGCCTCCTGCAAACAGGCATTCAGGGAACCAGATTTCAGTCCTACTGCATTAGGCGGGTCAATAAGAACAGGGGCCCTTTTTAATTTCTCTTATCTCCATAATTACACATAATCTCCAGTCTGTCAGTACATACGATAAAAAAAAACAACCGGGTTTGATGGGTATCCTGCAGGGAGGGAATGATTTAACTGGAAGGCTTTTTGTTCCGTTTTAGTTCTTTTTAGATAAGGGACGCTTCTCTAATCTAGCATTTAGGATGTCTGTCACACATAAATGAGTTATCCCACAAGCACATTACATGCCAGTCAGAGGAGCAGAACGATTCATGGAGGTACAAGCGAGTCCATGACAGACGGATAACTTGCCCGAGTTCCTGTGACGCAAATTCAGGCACTTGAAAATTCCGGGGGAAAAAAAAGTTCTACGTGTTTAAATTTGCTGAATGAGGATCTCTCCGTGACGCAATTGGGGAGTGCTGAAGTATCTTCGAGCAAACCCAAACTGCTACCGATGCTACCCATAACGAATGTTATACTTATCTATTGGGAACTTATTTGGCAGTAAAAGGACTTTTTTAAATATTAGATGAGAACATCGCCGCACATGGGGTAAGGTTGTCTTCATGGCTTTCCGCCAGACCAACCGTGATCTTTTCCTAAACCAAGGCAAGAAGGTTTGTTGCCTAACCCTAAGGAGATTTCTGGTAGAAAGGAAGGCAGACTTTTCCCATTTCCATTCCCAATAAGTTCTCATCCCAACCTGACGCCTGCTCAGGAGCCTTTGGCATCACTTTTTAATGCCCTGGGTAGCCTAGCGCTTCAAAACTATGACCCTCAACACATGGTTATCACTGTGAATTCACATTTTCTTTTTGGGGTTTAGGAAAAAAAAAAATTGTGGTTGACATGATAATGGTATTTATCAAAACATAGCGAATGTCAGTTACACGGCAATATCTCTTTAAAGCCTTCTAACATTAGCTAACCTGAACCACTGCCATTGTATCAGATCAAGCAAGGTAGTAGCAGCAAAATCTCTTCGGGGGGGGAATTAACAAAGAATGAATTGCAGCAAATGCTGACAAATTGTGAATCATTTGCAACTGCTATACGTCTCCAATGCAAACAATATGTTTTCCTAAGGATGTTACAGCCTAAACGTGCCCATACAACTTTGCAGATGAGTGCAAATTGCCCTTTTTTGTATTGCCCAAAATCAGAGGGCTGTACACATGTGACCTCCTCTATCCTGTTAACCTTCACATCGGTACAGGGAACAACTCCCCCCAAAAAAGCCCCTTTAACGGGAGAAAACCTTAGGCAGAGCAACAGAGGATTGATTTTTTTGTATTCTTTTTTGTTGTATTTCTTAAAAAAATTACGTGTTTTCATGACCCAACAATCCCAAAATATGTGAGCAGAGCTTGACGAAGCCCTCGCTGAGCTACAATCGCTGCTGCCACGATCACTAGAAAGTCTGGCCGTGACGCCTCTTGTTAATGCGCTTAACTTGCCACCAACACTCTGAAGATACTTCTAATTTCACTTAACTGCGTGTGGCTGTTAGCGCTGATCTTTGTGAATTGGACTGTTTTTTTGGCAATGAGGCTTATTTGCATAGAATGGGGCCACTTTTGTGCCAAAATTACGCATATCACCTCATTTAAATGGTGCTTTGCAGCGCAATTAGGGGTGCACTTAGTGTATTGAATTGGGCAAAGGAGCATTTCAATGCGTATTGCCCAATTTATATTAATTGCTGAAGTTTCAAATGGCACAACATCTCCAGACATTTGCAGAGTCTTGTTTGGCAACCGTATGCTAGATGGGTCTTAATCAAAGCAAACAATAGATTCACTCAATTTCTTAAAATGATTATTCTCTCTGCCAGGAGGATCATGAAATCAGTCATGTGTCTCAGTGCGTGAGTGAGCGTTGTTGTGTCCGTCCATGGCAAGTCTTGCATACTGCTGGGGCGAACTGCATAATATTCGTGGGTGCTCGTTTATGGCTGCATGCTCGTGGTTGCTGTGATTCATGCTGTCTCAAAACACCTTTTTATTGCCTGTTTTTATGCTGCCATTGAGTGCCTGCTGACTCCTCACTCACTGCTCTGAACCAGCCCCCCAATTAAACATCACAGCAGTGGTCATTGCAGAGATCTGAGCTCCTGCATCTTTTCCAGTTGCGTGGTTAAATTCAGCAACAGTTAAACATTTTTAAATGTGTACTGTAACAGGAATTGTGCTTGTATTTATTTTTTGCATTAACCCACTGCAGTACTTATTTTGAAGGGTTTAGTACTAACCCAGTTTACTGTATGCTCCAACTACTGTCAGCTAACCACCCTGCCAACAGCTGTAGCCCACCAGCCAGCCAAGTATCCCAACGTTTAGCACACCAAATGATTAAGGCCACAGGATAAGGATAAAGATGTGCCAGACTCATCTGAAGCTCCAGTTTAATCTGCGGTCGGTATAGGGCAGTTTGTATTGCATTAGCATTATTACAGTGTGTATCGGCTGGTTACAGGAGGTGGAGGTCTCCGGCGCTGGTAAAGGATGCAGTGGGGCTAATGCAGGCTTAGCTATAGTAATTCCAACTTTAGGAGTGGCTTAAATGCCTGGCAGTGTGACATTGTAGAGGATATTTGAATATGGTAACTGAGTTGTAATGATATAATAATAATACGCAGGATTTCCAGCTTCCAAAATGAATATGTTAGCAAATGGCCAGGACTCTGCTTTTGATACCCTCACAGAAACATGTGCACTGATCACCTTGAGTTGTTCCTGGATTGGTAGCAGGTTTGAACGTCCAGTGGAGCTTTATTAATGTAGGCCTGGTCTCGACAATGATGTCTCCTCTACGTAGATCCACTCTCTAAAGGCTTTTTGCACACAAGGGGCATTCACGAATTAACGAGGCGAAAATGTGAAATACTCGCCTGGAAATTTAATATGGCTCGGGCTTTTGCTGTGAAAGGTAAGAATGGAGGAAGTGGACTGGTGCCTTTGGTTACGGTCAAGCGCAACCCAACCCGTTTCGCACAATGTGATTGGTTAATAAATGCATCTGCACTCTTTTGCTGCGTGATCGTCAAGTTGTGTGAAAGTATAAATGACAAAAAACAACCCTTCTAAATTTTTAGGTGCTGAATTTCACCATTTAGTTTGGGTTCTCTCTCGCGGCCAGATGTTCTGCTGAGTGTTCCAGATGTTTCTGGAGCCCGATTGCGGTAAATCATGGGAGGCCTCGATGAGCCCAATATTTGCATTCGACAGCAACACCCACACAAATGTTCTACTATACAAACAGTAAGGGGGTTAGTTGGACAAAACAAATGTTCCAGGGACTGCACTGATTGTACCAGTGTTGTTGATCTTTTCTGTAGACATAATAGCTGCATCCAGATCTTTAACCTAAATATTTAAATCCTATCCCTAAAACCAAGGCTTCATTAAGAGTCTCCATATAATGTGAGTCCCACTGTGTGAACAGGTTTGTGTTCCTATTGCTCATACACATATACAAAAATAGACACACTGTAATGCTCTTGTGTTTTGGCTATGCACAAATTCATTGATTTGACAATTATTTATTTTTTTAGACATGGTTATTATCATCAACCACTAATATGATTTATGGTGATTAATGGCACCCAGGCTTGCAACAATCTCAGTTATGCAACATGCAAATCACCGGTAGCACTACCACAGCCGAAAAAATGAATAGGACCTCATTGTTCAACATTTTTAATTACACTTGATCTCGCTTCACAGCCCTTTACAAACACAACCGTCTCGAAAGTATAATTTGTTATGACTACTGAGATTTAAATAACCACCTGAAATAGATTGAAAGTGACTTCCAAATGGGCTCCAGTGACAAACTGGCTGAAGATTTTTTTTGTTTTTTTATTGCATGTGGTTCATGCGTTTCCTCGTGTGTGCAACCACGTGTGTGTATGTTTCAAATGTCATGCTATATCTGCCAAGGCTATGAAGTCATTTATCGTAGGACCCCATCCATATGGATGCATGCAGAGAGGGGATGTATGGTATTTATTTGATTAAGGAGGACCTTTGACAAAGGAGCCAGTACAGCAGAATGACAGCTGAAGCTCTGTGGGTTTACACACTGCATAAAGCTCATCCTGAGGGACCAAACGTCTCGTTGGAATTTCAAGCAGTCGGGGCAGCGGCTGAGCCGTCGCTGCTGGAGAAACTGGCGAGACGGGAGCCCTTTTTCCAGGTCACTTACAAATTCAGCGTAGTAGATGCAGATTGGGCAGTTCTTGTTTTGTGGTGAATGTCAAACGGTAGCCCAAAACCTGCCCTCTCCGACTGAACAGAATAAAGAAGCACGACACACTGGCAAGCCGCTGCGCCGAGGAGGAAGACGAGCCTCCACCCAGCCTAAAGTACAGGTCTTTGAGAGATTACTTTGAGTAATTGCAAAGTAGGCACTTAGAGCTGTCGTTCTAATTGAATCAAACAAGAAGAAAACCATCTCCTTTTTATTTTCCACACGCAGCAATTAGAACACATTGTCCTGGTTTCCAAAACAAAAAGTAATGACATCATCCGAACGCATGTCGTTACATCATCGCATGACCAGCTTATAGCAATGTGCGCTGGGTCGAGTGCGGATGCTGAAGGTGCACAAACCTGACAAAGCGGAGTTGCGCACAGAAATGTGTGAGTGTGGATCGCTCAAAGCCCGCAGACCCTCGTCGGACTTGCATCCTGCTCTCCCTCAACCCCTTGAGAAGAGAAGATGGGAATGATTGAACGGCTTTTAAACAAATCGATGCTCTCTACCAATCCGCTACGGCGTCATTGATTGGCTCGCTTGATCAAATATCGAGAGGAGCCGGCTGCACCGCCTGCTTCCACGCCCCATAAAGCCGCGGTCACGGTCGCCTGCGGCTCAGGGATCGTAATGCTATATCTCCACTGGGTTAGTTCATTAAATTGAGGTAGTTGCACACGCCTTTGGATGATTTGGAAGTACAGGGCGTCGGAGGTCTTAACGCCATCGCCGGGCAAACCGTCTTACATAGTTTAGCTGGATTGCTAACAGTTCATCCTGATGGATTCTAGATATCTAAAAGTGTGTCGTTTTAGGGAGTATGCCAACTGTGTCCATGGCTTAATCCTTCCTATCATACTGCACAAAGTATTGTTTTACAGGTTGTGTTCTAAATCAAGAACAACTACAAACCCACAAACTGTGAAATAAGAAAACCTAGACAGTTGGGTTTCTTTACACCGGTCAGAATAGACTGGGCTTTTTAGGGAGAGAGCCTTAAAGAGTCAAACTGCATTAAAACTGAGCCTTTCAGACAGAGGGTGAATACAGGTATGTTCAGACAGAGTATTTTTTTTTAACATTAAAGTATGTACACAGGTTTGAGTACAAATCCAAAAAACCTGAAAATGAGCATATGTCCCCTTTAAGAATACTTTTATTGTGAAGGTTTCTGAAGCTATTGTTTACACTTAAAATGGTTTTCAACTTAATGTATTCAGATATGATCATGAATATGAAATAGT
>NW_027176484.1:138705-222176 GCF_023349555.1 Cebidichthys violaceus | reverse complement strand
CTGTGTGTGGCTCTGTCCACATTGTGCTTACCGTCATAAATAAACCAAAGAAAGAAATCATCAATAATTCAAACCAAAATGGCTACATTGTCTTCAATCGGTCTATTTTCTTATTTTGAGATGTCTTTTAGTTTGACCATTATAGGCCCGACCAGTGGAACAGAATTGCATTTGAAGGATTGCAATGAAAAAAAATCCTGATATTATGGCATTAGACGCGTTTCAATCAAATCTGTATGGACACGGAAAAATTCAATATGACTTCTTTACGTTTTTTTACACTCCCTTGAGGTGTTTTTTGCCATTGTCGTATTTAGTTAGATGGGCCCAAACATACACAAAGACAGACATACATCCAAAGACAACAATATTTAAAGTGACCGTAAGCTTGGGCGAACCCGTCACAGGATTAAACCAAGTCTTTTCTGACTAAGGCCTTTAACGTGGCGTACATCGTAAGCCTACATTTACACTTTGAATACAGAATTTGTTCTGAGATACTGTGGTTTTAGTGTGCGATTCGATGCTGTAGTGCAATGTACGCTTGCATTCTTTTGATGAAAAGTGTGTGTCGGATGTCCTTGTTCATTGCGTACAGCACCTCTCCCACACACCCGGGGATAATAGCTTGTTCTCTCCAGAAGGAAGGAGGACAGCACTCTTATGTGGCGCTTTGATGGAGGCTTGTTTTGGTCGAAAATAAAATGGTAACCTGAGGTTCTCAGCATTGACTTTATTTTGTGTCCGTTTAAGAGTGCTGCCGCCTCGATCCATACGTTGTCGTCACTTTAGCAGAGCATTGAATTCACTCGGAGGAAGCACACCCGTCTCGTCACCTCATCGCTCGCTGCTCTCAACAATAAGCGAGAGGCAGGAAAAAGACAACATCCCCCGTCGGAACATTTTTCAAAGGATTTTTTTCTACCCCGACTACCAGCTTCAAGACATTCTCCTTCCAACATCAAGCTTGGAGAGTCTGTTCTCCACAGAGATGACAGGTGTGTCAGTCCAGTCCATCTACCAGAAACTAGAACTATTAAACAGAGAAACAAGTCTAGCACAGCAAAGACCAATTTATTTGTGGTCTATGCATTAATAAATTGCCATCTATTGGTAGCAGTTAGTTGGATTGTTTAAGAGACTTTTCCTGCACGCCAAGTGGTGCACAGACTTCATATTGATCGTCCGTTTCATTCTTATTAGAATATCAAACAACCTTTCAAGGCGAAGGTTGACAGTGTCTAATGGAATGGTGCTTCCCATCATCCTCTGCTTGTCCACACCTTATCAATCAATGTCATCGTGTGCCGAGACAAGACAGACGAGGTCGGTGAGCGGTGTCTCAGTTCAACAGACAAAAAACTACGTAGAAAAAAAAGGTGTGCAAGTAATTTCAACGCAACAGAAACTCTCAGAGCAAGGAGAAGCTGACCGGAGACAAAATGAGGCCTATCAGACATCGACCAGTGGTCCCCAGATGTTGGGGGTTTCCCAGCGCAGCCACGGATTCAGCTCCCTGGACAGTGGTCATGGCGAAGACACGACAAACAACCTCATGACATGCGCTCGTCAATGACAGTGCTCTATTATTAGAATCCAAACGGACTGTTAAACCTCCCTGTCCATCTTTTCTTCGTCCCTTCATCCAGATACGTTCAAGGTGAGATTTTAAGCCACTTTCTGTACATATGCCTCGGAACGCTAACCGCAAACGTGATCACCAAATTATCACGCGTAGATTGCACTTTCACTGCGTTCCACCGGTGTAAATTATCAGCGGAAATCAATAACCTTCGACTGGAACTTAAACTCGCTACAGCCCTGCCACCCTTTTTCGCACATTTAGTCCAACACGGTCCGATCCTCGCTAACCAACACAAGCAGCTAATACTCCCTCGGCCTGCTAACGAGCACCCCTATCACTCCTCCCTTGTAAACCTCTGAAGCCCCCCCACCCATTAGTGGCGACCCTGCCGACAGAGCTCCCAGTGTTTTGAAGGACAGGAGGCAGAGGCCAGAGCCTCCGAGACCAAAGCCTGGATTAGTTACTAATCCTCGGAGGTATTTCTTTCTCCCCCCCCCCGCCACCTCCCCCCCCCCCCCCCCCCCTTTGCTTTTCAAGAATCTGCTTGCTGCATGACTTAAATAATGAAGGGAAGGGAGTTGTGCAGAGAGATGTGGGAGTCGGAAACCGGTTAATGAAAATATTAGCGAAGCGCGGGCAAAATGTGTGGTGTGGATTCTGGCTCGTGGCATTTTATTTTAAAAGATGTTAAAAGAACTCTTCCCTCTTACTAATTTCACTAAACTCCTCCGCATAGGCGAACAACTCCACTGTCCTGACATTTCTTTATATATATATATATATATATATATATATATATATATATATATATATATATTAGCATAAGGTTATCTGCCTTCATGCAAGCTTCTATTTTATAAAGAGAAAATGTTCTGACCTCAAAGCTTAAGTGATCTCGACTATTCCCAGTCATCTGCACTGCATGCATGTTTATGTTTAATAGCCTACTTTTGCCCCGACTATGATTAACCCACGTACGAGTCAAGAATTATAATTAGCTTAAATAGGCGCGTATCCGACGTTAGCTGCGAACGTTTTAATGTTCCGTGAACGTGAACATGGTCAAGGCATGTGACAAAATAAATCACAATCCTTTTGATCTTTAATTGGGGTTTACAGGACGTATTGTCTGGTGAATATGTAATGCCAGCATGTCAGTGCTTTATATATATATATATATATATATATATATATATATATATATATATATATATATATATATATATATATATATATATATATATATATATATATATATAGTGAAAGACAAGCTCTCTCTCTTTCTTCCTCGTGTTTAGAAGCGTCGCCTGAGCCGTGACTGACAGCCCTTTGATGAGGGCACAATAATGACAATCATCATCGCGTAACCGTCTCACTAATTACCGTGTCATAATCACTGCCATCAAGGAATTTAACGCCGAGTCCTCGTTCGCAGAGGGTGAAATATTCACGCTCCTCTGGTGGAAGTTGAGCGAGCTCGAATTCTTAAAACGATTTACACTCTGGAGGGACGATGTGCAAGAGGAGGAGCAGTTCCAATCGGCGATTCTGTTTTTGCTTTATCTGAGTATAGCTGATAACAAAAAAAAAAAATAAATATGGGACGCAGAACCATAGATTATTTGCGAGAAGACAAAGTGACGGCGCGGAGTTCTTCCCTCGCGTAAACGTGTGGTCGGATCGAATCAAAAGGAGTTTGCGCGGTAAAAAGGAGATCTCAATTGTGCAGCTGTCAGAAAGACTAGAGTTGTTTGTTTGTTTGTTTGTTTGCGGGGGCCTCTTCTCTTTTCTCCCGTTCCTCCGTTATCCCAGAAGAGCAGATTGGATTATGCCGAGCACATGCCGTAGAAATAGTGTCGGGTCGCTGCGTCGCATATTCTCCCCACGGAGAGATGGTCTTGAAGAAAGGTTGTGTGAGAGAGAAAGAGAGAGAGAGAGAGAGAGAGAGAGAGGGAGGGAGATGCAGGGGAGTGCAGATGGTGGAGTTACTCAATGTTCAAACATCCCTGGGCAACAGTGTGGCGTGTAGTGTTGACTCTTTGCTTGTAATAACTGCGGTCACATTTCTTACTGCCACACATTTCATGCTTTAGTGGGCGCAATGATGAACACTGTTCCTTTTGTGGAGGAACCTCACATCTGCAATGACGCCGTAGATCCAGGAGAGGAAGATCTAAAATCTCCTGCAATGAAGAGAACATTCCGTTTAAAAAAAAAAAAAAAAAAAAAAGGACCAAATCAATGCTTGTGAACCCATGGACAAGTTGTAGAAGAGGAGCAGCATACTTTATATATATGTGCTTTTATAGCAAATTAATGCGCTTAGATCTTGGAATGAGATGTTCAACAGTGCAATATTTGGGTGTCCACACACACACACACATGTGGCTGTGCGGTGTAGTTGCCCTTTCCTTCTTGCGCCTGATAACACCTTGCTACCAGCGCTTTTCTGGCTCGCAGCCCTCACCGCATCTGATTAATGCCTGCCCACTTAGACCCGTCTTCTTCCTCCACTTGCTCCCTGCTTCCACCGCCGTTATTAATCATGGGAGCATAAAGGAGACTTGTTGTGGCACGGAGATTAGGCGGCTCGCTGGGCCCATCCGCTGACCCAAGATGCCCCACCGCTGACTAACCAGACACTTTTTCCTACCGCAGTGTTTATAGGAAACAGGATAAGGTAGTCTCGTGACTATGGACTATTCTCGTTTTCCCCATTTTTGTACATCCTGCATTCCTTTCTTCGCCTCCTCGCATTTAAGTTTGCCCACGAGAGATGCGAGTGCAGGAGGCAAGGAAGGGAGAGAGAGAGAGGAGTCAAGGAAACCTCCCCTCAGAGCCGTCATTTTAAAGTAACGACAATAAATATATGACCTGTGGCGCAGCTGCATCAGCTGTCCATTGTTTTGTTATGCGGCTGTATTTCATGATCTCTGTCAGAAGAACAGCGTCCATGACATCTATATAGATATTTTTAATTCAATTCATAATGTGGCATCATGTGACGAGAAGCCCCCCCCCCCCCCCCCTCGCTGTTCGAGATGCACTTTTAGGAATTGTGTTGGAGTGAGGGGATCGATTTCCAGGTCACGGGTCACGGGAGTATCGAGGAAACAAGGAGGCACAAAAATCGAGAATTGGGAAAGGCCCCAAGACGAGACCTCGGTGTTGATTAGACTGTGTGATAGTGTGATTCTCTGCCCTCCCCTGCCTCTTCAAGTGTGTGTGTGTGTGTGTGTGTGTGTGTGTGTGTGTGTGTGTGTGTGTGTGTGTGTGTGTGTGTGTGTGTGTGTGTGTGTGTGTGTGTGTGTGTGTGTGTGTGTGAGTGAGTGAGAGTGAATGTAACGGAAAGGTGTGAAAAGCGAAAAAAAAAAAAGTACTGCCGCTCCATCAAGATTGTCTTACCTCTTCAATAAAAAAGGTGTTAACAGCCAATAGATCAACAAAGCTGACAAGAATTATGTCCCGACGTCGCAGCAAAAACCTCAACTCTCACGACAAATTAGAGAAGAGTTGGCACCTATCAAGTTACCTTCCTCAGCTGGTAAACAGAGGCATAAATCTACAACTTCGGAGTAATTATCATGACAACAGCTGGCACTTGCATCCACATGGCAGAGTGATGAGTTTAGCAATGCATGGCAGCACCGCCCCCAGATGCAACGGCTGTTCGGGACACGGTGGCCAGACTAGGATTGTGCTGTGATTAACTTTGATGTCTCGCATTGGAGGAATCAAGGAAATGCTTGTGTGTTTGTATGACAGCAGCCATGGTTTATTATACTTCGTGTTATTAGCCGATTCATTTATATGTCAATATGTTTTTTTTCCAATTAATGTTTTTGTCATGAATAGAATCACACAGTGGCAAATATTACGCGGCAAAGAAGTGACGTCATTTTATGTGGAGCAATGTTGGTTTTTCGGAGCTTTCATGCTGCGAATAAAGGCTTCAACCAATCGCAGAACCAAGACTCTCTCATCTCATCTTCAACCTCTTATCTGGGATCGGGTAGCGGAGGCAACAGCTCCAGCAGGTGGACCCCAAACTTCCCTTTCCCGGTGTCACATCAGCCAGCTCTGACTGGAGAAATCCCGAGGCGCTCCCAGGACCAGTTTGGAGATATAGTCCCTCCACCTGGTCCCGGGCCTCCCTCGGGGTCTCCTCCCAGCCGGTCGTGCCTGGAACACCTCCCTAAGGGAGGCGCCCAGGTGGCATCCTCACCAGATGCCCGAAACCACCTCGACTGGCTCCTTTCAACGACAAAGGAGCGGCGACTCTACTCCGAGTCCCTCACGGATGACTGAACTTCTCACCCTATCTCTGAGGGAGACGCCCGCCACCCTCCTGAGGAAACCCATTTCGGCCGCTTGTACCCGCGATCTACTTCTTTGGGTCATGACCCAGTTCACATGAACACAGGTGAGGGTAGGAACCAAGATCGCCTGGTAGATAGAAAGCTTTGCCTCGCGGCTCAGCTCTCTTTTCGTCACAACGGTGCGGTAGAGCGACTGCAATACCGCCCCCAGCTGCTCCGATTCTCTGGCCGATCTCACGTTCCGTTGTTCCCTCACTCGAGAACAAGACCCCGAACCAAGACAGCAAAGCGTTCTTACCTTTTACAATAAAAGCTCTCGGGGGAGAACTTCGTATTTTCGTGTTGTTTATTTATCACGCTGCTGGTGTTTAAAGGCCTTTAGACTGTTAATCTGTATATTATCTAAAAATAAATAAGTTGGAAAGAAAAAACTATATCTCGTCTTGTCCGGCTTTGTCTACAGTAAGTAAGTGTCTTCCTGTCCAGAGCTTGCCAGGACTTGTCGCAGTTGGGTTACATGTGTGGGCGAGACATCGACATGAGGCAAAGAATGGTGAGAGTGAGTTTCTAGCAGAAATAGTGAGTCACACCTGGACTGAAAGCCCGTCTCGGGGCAGCTGCAATGCAGTCTGGTCTATTGAGGTTACTTTTCAGTGAAGGAACTGGCATCTGTGCCTCTTCTAAAGTGGATTTTTTTTGCCTTTGTGATTGTTCGACGTGGGTGCAAAATGGCTATTCTGGAGAGCGGCGCATTGGCTCGGGGGACTGACACCGTGGCCTGACATTCATTTGATATATTGCATTTAATGTCTGAAAAATGTTCCTTTTTTTTTTTTTTTGGAAGAAAACTTCCCCGGAAGTAACAAAACATATTCAGCCGGACCAAAATGCAGCCAGGGGTGACAGGAACGTGGTTTTAGAGTGACGTTTTATTCCCAAATAAAATTAACGGCATTAGTGGACGAGCGGCTCTACCTCCTGAACCCTTTATCTAGTGCGTTTGGACCGGCTTCAAGCTCTCCAGTATGTCCTCATTTAGTTCCAGCAGGTGGGAACATTGATATTTAAGCTCTAGTCTGTGACTTCTTCCCAATAGTGCCATTTGCCAGGAGGGAGGAAATCATATTGACTGCGGGAAATGGCCCGTGCGTGCAGCACGACATCAGTCCGCGCATTCAGATTTGGCATAACTCTCAATGTCCCCCCTCACGTACATAATCATCCATCAATTTGTGTGACATTTACACAAAAGCACGTTCTTTAGAGTCTTCTCTAGTGTTTCTACTCCGAAAAGGTCAGCGTTAAACAAGTTAATCGTCCCTCTCTTTACACGCCTGTCATCACTGGAATTGTCAAAGCTAATAAATAAAGCAAACGATGCAACGCTAACACGGCGCTGTGACACATAAAAATCACCATGAGAACAAACCGCTGGCATCAGTTAACAGCTACAGGTGCCTCTAACACGTACACACATCGGAACGTGTTTTTACAGGATCACATCTTTGATTAATGTTCCGGAGCTATGTGTTGTTTCCCCACAACAACCACTAACCCCGAAAACATGTCAAAATACAACCCAGGAACCCCCGACCAAAGACATTCTGGGTCCTGTGTCTTTGCTTTGAGGTGTGTTATGACCTTAGCTTTATGTCTGGGAGAACACGAGGACAAACATAAAAAAAAAAAAAAAAAAAAAGCGTACACAACTTCTGCAAAGAAAACGGGAGCTACACAGAGAATGCTGCTGACAACAATGAGTGACATTTATTTATATGAAAATGATTAATAGAGAAACAGAAGCAAATAAGATGTCAGGGTGTCCAAGACCAAAATATCAAACAAACAAAAAATCCACTCTAACTATGAAATAAATACTTATTACTCTGAAATGAAACAAAACAAATATACGTATCCCCTCTGAGCTCAGTCTTAACGCTAGACTGAAGATACTGGCATCATATGAAGCTAGACGACCAAAATAATACACTGGTACCAATGTACTCCGTTATGCTAGCTCCGTTATGCTAGCTCCGTTATGCTAGCTCATCAGGAAGAGGGCTTAATAACTCTCTAAAGTAAAGGCGAAGGAAAACTGGCATACACATACATACATACATACATACATACATATATATGGAATTAGCTTGGTTGTTGTATCAACAACTGACTTTGCCAAATCAAATAATGACAGTCAAAAATCTATAGCAAATAATACGTCCTCTCATAATAAATACGTTATCTTCTCTCATTTAAAGTGAAATAAGAGCTGGATTAAAAAAAATAACAGAAAGCTTTTGACAAAATGTGGCTCTTAAAATATTGTACTTGAACTGAATTGCCCTGCAGCTATATATTCATTTCGTTAGTTGTGAAGCGGTGTCAATCAAAAAATACACGATATCCGTATTATTCTCATTTTCTAAAAAGAGAAATGTGTGTGAAGGGACTGCGTCTGTGGTTATTGGAACCACTTGTTTCAGCTCTATTCCTTTACCTCCTTTCTAAAAATGGCTTCTTCTTACTGGTGTCCCTAAATTGGGTATGAATGGAACGCAGAGATCACCGTATGAAGTGATGGATGGCTTTCCTATAGCTATTTTGGCAACTGGGGGATTTCTGAGCAGTTCCCAGAACAGAAATGCTCGACATCCAAGCGCTAAAAATGCAATTCTTACACAAATCTCCAAATGTGAAAAAGTTTTTGGAACCAAAATCCCAGTTTTTTTCTTCCATGGTGTTCCTTAAGATCTTGGTGTTTATCTGAAAATAATCTTGAAGTTACCTGCTCTCAGGTGATGTACATCACTTCCATGTGGCATATACCGTTCACCTGCCATCTCCTCCTAACAAAGACTAAAACGGGTCTTTAAGGAAAAGAAAAAGAACTAGCAGGGAACCTACAATGCTTCCTTAATACAGTCAGCAAGACTAACAAAGACGAGGATCAAGGGTTAACAGAGCTGTGCCGAGGTGCGCTCAATAAAAACACAGAGTTTGATCAGTTAAACTCAACAACAGCGGCAACGGAAAAGCTCAGGGGCCAAGAAGAGAGGAATACACATCATGGGAGTAGCAGCTCCACTGATTGAGAGATGAGGATCAGGTGTGGGTGATCAGGCTCTGAGGAAAGGGGGCGTGGCCGACCTCAAACAGAGAGAAAGAGAGCTCTCTTACACTATTAGTTTACACTACAACACAAAACGTGTCAAATTAGTGCAAAGGATAACATATTGGCAACTGTCAACACTTTTCTTGTGTCTAATGTCGAGTTTATACTCTTGGACCAGTAATGCCCAACACACCAGTGTCTCGTTTTGGTTGAACGACACACTCTCGCCCCCCAAAAGTGTCAAATAATGCAATGGTCTTCAGCTACGAACTGTGATCACGCAAATGTACAGTTGTGACACAAAAGACTTGTGTCGCGTGATGCGGGGCGGTCAAACGCTCCCATCAAACTTCTGGTATGATAGCAAATAAGCTAACCTCAAAAATATCAAAAGCAATGGAGCATTTCGTGGAACAGCGACTGTAATGTAATTACTCAATTTGGAATCGTAACTGGAGACCATCACACCAGCTGCAATGACCCTCCCTCGCCCCCCCCCACTGCTTCTGGCGTCCTTGCTTGGACCACATCCAATTTCAAACTTCATTTTGATCTCAACTACACCCCTGGAATGTTTTACGACTGCATCTTACACGGTTGTGATCCCACCGCGGTGGCAAAAGAAAAGACATTAGTTATGAAGACTTGTTGTGTGATGGTGCGTGTGAATGTTTTAGTGTGTGTGTGTGTGTGTGTGTGTGTGTGTGTGTGTGTGTGTGTGTGTGTGTGTGTGTGTATGCATGCATGCATTTATTCCCTTGTGTATGTTGTTGCCACCAGCGCACACAGGCAGTGGTAAACTCATTGCCTGGCCTTGCGGCTGTTATATTTTGCGATTCTTCAAAGTCAGTCATTCTGATTTAGCGTTTATCTGCAGAATGCATCACTCTCCAACTCTCATTTAGTATCCCCCCCCCCCCCCCCCCCCCCCAAAAGAAAAAAAAATAGTATCTCCAACCCTCAGCTCCCTGGAGCATTTAGTGTTTTTTTTTTTTATCTGCCCTACCTCCTGGGCAGCCTCATTGGCATCGTCCTACCAGCTGGAAGAGCAGATAGACAGGAAGGCACTTTCAGTTCAACTTGTTTTGAAAGTAAAAATCACAAATCTCCCATTCTCTATGGTACTTTATGGACAATCTGCTTATTTTCCTAACTACCAACCCGGTCTGACTCCCAACTCTTTAATCAAATGCTAACAGTTGGTCATTGATCCTCGGCAACTGAAACCATCGCACCGCGCTTTTCAGCTATTCGAACAAACACAAGATTTAGAGGGAGAATACCGGTATATTCGAAAATGTGTTTCGTGAACGTTTAGCCATCCTAGTAGAAGCCCATAGTAGAGTAAATAAAACTGCTCCCAATGTGTATTTTCTTAAAAAAAAAAGGAGTCCACCAGACAATACCATTCCATAACCATACAGGCTGTATATTAACAAGCTGCTGTGGTCCTGAAAACAAACCTCATCTGACGGGCCTGACACTATATTTCACAGCACCGAATGTGTGTTTAAACCTTAGATTTGTAGTAATCTGTACATTGTTGTCTTCCTGCATTACCTGCCACAGCAGCAACCGCAGTATCATCTGGCAGAGTGAAAAGAAAACTCTGAACATCTGCGTTGTCAAATCCCTCCAACCTATTTGATCTGGACAGACAGCAAGTGCCAGATGTGGCTGTCTGTCAACACACTCACCTGTTATTGTAAATGGCTGCAGGCAACCTTAGGGCATCAAGTGGCACATCAAACTGTTTTGACACCACTGACCAGCTTAAATATTTGCTTTGGAGACTCAATGTAGAGAATAAATAAGAACAATTTGAAATTGTGCTGGTTGTACACTTTTTTTTTTTCCTCAAAAAAAGGTGGCGCATAGAAAATGGGTATATATCAGCCAGGGCTTCTTTTCAGAATCACAATTTCACACTGATGTTGAATAGTCATAAAGTCACACGTATCCATCATAGATACAGCAGAGACACAGAGTCCTTTTTATCTCCTAGAGACCAGAGTAGAGGAATTTCTTGTTCTTCAAAAGGTGTGTTACTCCTGCCCTTTCCAAATGAACTTTAATCATGGCGTCTAGCAAAAGGAATGCCGTGGAATTCAGAAAACCATTAACTCACACGCAATAGAAGTAGACGAGACGGGTTGAGTTCAAGCAAAAAAAAAAAAAATACACTATGACATTTCATAATTCATAAATAACACCTGGGATGCGTGTGACATACATACTAATAGCAGATTAGTCTGTGAGGGTGTTTTCCGTCAGTTAAAGAAGTAAGCGTTCTATGAAATTGTACATTTAATCTCGTTTTTAGTCATGACAAGGATGTTGTGTTTTGGCTGATAAACCATTTCCCTTTCCTCTCGTCCCTCGTCGAGGCTGCTGGCTGCTCTGTGGGTTGGAATGAAATCTGACCAATGAGTCATAGAGCAGAGAGGCACAGCGGACGTCAGACTTCAATCCATCTCAAATATCTGCAACTGTACATTTGTCCAAAAAAAAAACCCCAATAATGAAATATACCTCCGTGCAAATGGTGTCTTTTTCACAGCCTCTGGATATTGTTATTATATTAGAAGATACTAATAAAAATGCAATTCTTTTGCCATTTGAATTCTTTGTTGCTTGTTTTATTTCTTTTTTTAATGGGCTTGACCTAATTGCATATTATACGTGACATGTTTTTCTTTTTTTCTCACTCTCACAACATGTTTGTTTTTCACATTAAATCATTTACATAGAAGGCATTCCATCTTTCATTGAGTGTCTGCTTTGATGTTGTCGTTCCCATAAATAAATGAACCAAATCGTTCTGTCATATACTCCGTCGCTCTCTGAGCTTCATGTTGTACCTTCTTTCAGCATGATTCATGTGAAGATGAGGGGGGGAAAAAGTGAAGACAGACAAGGGAGAAGGGAGTCATAAAGGTCTAGCTGACATTATAAGGCGCGCGTGTGTGTGTGTGTGTGTGTGTGTGTGTGTGTGCACGCTTGTACAACTATCTTTGTGAGGGCCTACGTGAGTCTTACACCTTCAGAGTGAGGACACTTGGAAAGTGAGGACATTTTTGCCAGTCCTCAATGTTTAAGGGTTCCGAGTTGGTTTTAAGGTTGGGGTTGGAATTAGTTTTAGTTTAGGGTAAGAGTTGGGGTCAGGCATTTAGTTAGTGTTAGTTAAGTAATGTTTTTAAGGTTTGTGTTAGAAGTAGGTAACCATTTACACATGGTAGCTTCACCAGTGGAAGACTTGCAATAATTGAGCAGTAGAGTTTTTGGAGATGTTGAATGATGCTCTTGTTTACATGCAATAGGCATTTCACAGGCATCGGCAGGTGCGTGTCTTCTTATTTATGGCAGTTTGATTGATTTTCATTCCCATCCGCAAGGCCCTATGCCTCTGATTGGCTGGTACCAGTTGGGTAAATAAGATTGATTGAAGGTTGGTTGGATGTTTGCCAATGTGATCTCACAGAAATACGTGAAATGACCATGACCACTCAAGGTGGTGGCACCATGGAAACAATAAGGAAAAACATCATGATTTGGCTTAGTATAAATAAATTTAATTTAATAAACTTTGGGACACCAACCTTGGTCACATGGTCGAAAGCTCTGTGTTTATTTGACTTATCTACCTCCCCCCCTTCCCACCCACTCTTCATTAGGAGTCTTTCTCAGTATTTATACTACGTCACTAGCTCTTACTGTTGCATATTCACGCGGATGTGTTTGTGTGTCCACTGCGAAAAAAGGATCCTAGTTGACCACCCATTGGCATTGTTTCCATGGTGCTGAACACATTACTTGCCATCTCCATGTAAGGCCCCATAAAGAGCATGTGGCCATTTCACAGACTCCTGTGAGACCAGCTTTCCTGTACAGTGCTCTCAAACGTAATTACAATGTCCTGAATGTGAAAATGAAATGTTGCTATAAAAGCTGTGTATATAGATGGAATACAATTACAGATCTGCTTGAGAATTCAAATATGATGTGGTATCATGATTAAACAAAAACATTAAGTGCGGTTCTGGCACACTTATTAACAAGAGATTATAGAAATGATACTTATATTCAAAAAGGTTGCAAAACCCTGGGCTAGGGAATAGATTATGTCAATTAGTGTCCTCAGAAAGATAGAAGTACAAGGTTGTGTGTGTGAGCCTCTTTTTAGGAGACTAATAGTTTGGACATAGTGCATTTATGCCTCGGAAAAGGCTGTATTAAATATAGAAAACAAAAAATGTCTCCGCTGTAAGTCCACCCAAGCTTGAATATGTCTGACTGGGCTGCTTCTTCATACACAGAATTAGTTTAACCTCCTCATATGAACCTTGAAATAAATTGCTCCACCAAGTGTAACCAATGCGCTCTCAACTTTCAAGACGGTTATGACCGTTGTGAAAAAAGGGTACAGTAAAAGACTCGTACCTCGCTCGCCTGCCCAGGCAACCTCTTTGCTTTAAAATAAGAGCTTAAAAGGCAATATTCTCAAAGGATTATGAGGCCATATGTAGAGCGGGCATGCTCCTCAAAGTAGGTAACTGACCTTGTATGCTGTGCTCTACTGCGTTCAACAATCTTACAGCTATAATGTTGCTCGAGGTCCTCAAAAGTTCTTACCAACTGAGACTATCCAAGGCCTACTGTAGTAACATTACCCTTGACCATAAGATATGAAATATATTTCTTTCTTTGAGCTTACCCCTTATTATTATTGGTAGTGCTTACATTACCATATATTACCATCCACTTTCAGTATCACTGCTGCTCCATTCTCTTCATTTGAATTGTTTTGTTCCACTGCAAGACCATCCAGAGTTTGATAAACCAAAACCTGCTCTGAGGAAGTGCTCTGATATATGATTTCATTCGGGGGTTACTGCTTCTGAGGCATCTCAAAAAAAAAGAAAGACTGTTTTGCTTTTGAACGGATAAACCGCAAGGGATCATTTGCATTGGTTTATTCTTTTTTTTTTTTCCACATAAGACCAGGAGCCATGGAGGGTTTCTGTTGCACATAAATAAAATCAAGACAGAAATAACGCATGTGCAATTATTATCTTACTTTATTAAATTAGGATTTTTCAGATGAAAAATTTGCCAGTTGTACAAGTTTGTCCTGTAATAGTCCTTGCATTGTTCTTCAGAGATTGTCTCAACTAATGCGCTAATGACCTGTCACACATCACTGGCAAAATAAGTGGAGCAATATTCAATATTGGGACATTTTCTCTCTGTAACTAGACACTACTAAAAAACAAGCAATTAGCAGTTGATTGTCACAGTCACAGTCACATAGTTGGGAGTGAGAACATGTTGAATAAGAGCCAGACAAAAAGCAGACACCATGGGAGATAGAAAGCGGAGAAACAAATGAGTTACTATTTACTTTTTAATAAGACCGTGGTGGACCTAAACACAGTGAAACCAACCGCACTGAAACAGGCCTTGCATGCTTCCTCGTAGGTGGATAAGAGGTCTGCTGGCTGTGATTGGTTGACATGCGATGCACGGTGTAGCATTTCAAAAGTTGAATAATTGGGAGCGTAGGAGCGATTGTCTCTTTTACATTTTGCTCAATAAGGCCCATTACATACAGCATATGTTATAAGAGAGGCCCCATCTACAGAACATGACTAAATAAGGATATAAGGAGGGAGTGTATTTGGATTTGAATGAGCCTGGGGGATAGTTGAAGAGCAAATATTCATATGCTGTACTTTCCCGACAGTCACAAGAACATCTTGGGTTCTGTCCAGTGGGTTCAGTGCGTCTTTATCGTCATCACAATTAAAGAAAACCCTACAGTACTACTTGTACTGACAATGACATTTCCAGGATTCCGTGATCTATTTGCTTCAACAGTGTAGGTACTATGTGCAACTATTGCAGAATAATTCATTAAAAAAAAATGACATTTTTGGGACATTCATCAAACTGGTTGTGAAAAGGGCAAATACAAATGCCTTTTTTTTCTCTCTTGACTGCGGTTATGTCTCACATCCACTAGCATCCTGCTGCCCCTTTACATTACAAGTTACAGTACTGTTAGATTAATTGGTAAAGTGATGGATAATAATTGCAATTGTGGAAAAACAATCATGAGGGTTGGCTTTGCAGGCTCACCAGATGACATACAGAAAAAAAAGTGCTCATTATCTGGGCAATAATGTTCATGGTTCTGCAACAGCACCTTTACATCAGCGAGACTCTCACTTGTAGCGAACACTTGGAGCAGTGGAGGATGGAGGATGGAGGAGGGACACTGCACCTTTTCCTGCCTCAGTTATGCTTCAATGTACTTTAAACGTCAAGAAAGAATCTCTCCTCTATTTTGACCTTTGGGAAATGCTTTTACATGCTTCTGTTCTTTTGGCTTAACATATTTACTATGAGTTGCCAGTTTGTTTGACATACCTGTCTCCAGTACTCCAATCAAACACACTGCCTTGCAGTAAATAAAACCTTTTGAGAGGCTTATGATATTCCTCTTTTCTTGACATTGTGTCATTTAGTTTCATTTTTTGTATGCTTTGGTCTTTGATATTGTTGAAATGCACTGAGACAAAGAGAGGGAAGAAAAGCCAAGACTCTTTGTGAACCGTCTCATTTGAAAATGAAATAACCATTTTTTTTATGGTAATATCATCATCGCTATACTGGTATTACAATTTCTATATTGGTGAAATGAATTCATTGCCCATTGTCTGTCCTCTGTCTTTTAAAGATAAGATGAGATGGTTGTTTGATAAAGATGAGTGTGTCATTGAATATTCA
Organism: Cebidichthys violaceus; assembly: GCF_023349555.1. Lineage (NCBI taxonomy): Eukaryota > Metazoa > Chordata > Actinopteri > Perciformes > Stichaeidae > Cebidichthys > Cebidichthys violaceus. Next base: position 206,371 of record NW_027176484.1, on the reverse strand, counting down.
TTTAATAAAGCAAGGGGGTAAACCAACTCTCACACAAAGAAGTAATAAAATAAATATTCTAAATTCAGGAAAGAGCACTTCTATCAGGAATTTCACTGTTCATCAAATAAATGCTTGACAATGTATATAAGGTTGTATAAAATGAGAAATGTATGTCGGTATAAAATAAAATTGCATCGTGTTATATGTTTTGCATATCCATACAACAAAACTCAACTACATTAAAATACAGTACAGGCATTCCACAAGGATCCATTTTAGGGCTCCTATTAATTTGTCTATAAAATAAATCTATGTACCCCTGTATCATCAAAACTGTCTAAATGGCCTCTTCCTTTGGATAAAAAAAAAACTTGAGTTAAGTGTTTGTGTCGGTGATCCTGCATCCATCTTGGCAACAAGCATCCACATTGGGTACAACATACAGGCTAAGGACCCCAGCATGTTGTTGCTGTGGTCGCGGTCTGGACTTGAGGACCTGGTGGGATTACAGGGGAGCCTGTACACAGCCCTGGGAGTCCACGAGGCAGTTCATTTTCAGACTGCCTTGGACAGCCGTCCTATGGACATATCCAGTGATCTGAGGGAGATGTTGATAAATGCCAAGCTGAGATTTCCTTCAGATATATGTGGTATCCCCCCACATACACATTAAGAGTCCCTTCAAGCCCCCTGTGAGTGGGGGTCATTGTGACTGCTGGCCTCTCTCACCCCCAGTTTACGAAGTCCATGCACAATCGTGCAGAGACTTACTTCGAGCGCATGCAGGATCTTGCTGGGAAGATGGGCTGCCCCTTCCAACTGAGGATCGATCAGGTGCTCTATTTTGATGTTGGGGTGGTTCTCCCTTGGGTTGCAGCACGAGATGTATGACATCTTGGAGTTCCTGGTGGCGCACTCAGCAACCTGTACAGCAAAAAACTGTGATCTTGGGGGTTATGAGGCAATCTGGAGGGCATTCCAGTATGAGCTTGCCCTCGAAGAGATCTTCTATGGACACCCATTGAGCGCAACCGATGGACAGTTGAGCACCTGTGTAGAGTCCTGTGGCTGTGTTAATGTGTGTTCCGAATTTCCTTCCACATTCCTTTCCTGAGGTTAAGATTAGGGATCAAGGGACAATGAGTCGGTTTAGGATTAGGGGTTAGGGTTAGGGTAATAACAAGGCTCGTCAAATCGGCAATCGTCTTTTGAAAAGTTAGTGCTTGCCTCACAAAATCACGAAATCCATCCTAATGAAACCCACTGTGTGTGTTGGTATCAAGCCATAGCACCTGTGTATTAAGTTTGGTGGCTCGAGCTTGCTCCTTTGGTATAGCTGCCATCGACTCCCATTGGTTTGGTCGGACTTAGGCTAGGATTTGGGGAAGTTCACCACATTTCCCGAGATCTCAACATCTCCCGGTTCGGATTAGGCACGATCACCAATTGGAGATGGAGATATTCTTAAATAACTTTTTTTGTAAAGGTCGTAGAGACTTGTAAGTTAATACTAACACTAATTTGAGTATTGTTAAATAAAATTACATAGAACTTATTCCTGGTATAATTCTTCATTGAGATATTTTTCTCCATCCACAGTTTTTTATACCCTCATTGCACAAAAGCCATTGGATTAATAAATCCCCTGTTTCCTTCAGCAATCGATGTGCCATGATATAGAGAATGTTTATATTGAGTGAGTCGTTCGCGCTGAAATTTCATTTTATTTCCCCTTGATGCATCACAGAGACTCTGGAAAAATACAGCAAATACCTCAATGCTCAGCAACCATTTCCAACACCATCCTATCGAACACACATTTCATTTCTTCTACAAGCCTCTTTTCCCCCACTCTTTTTAAACAATATTTTGCTCCTCTTTATTCTTTGTGTTTCTAATCCTACGCTTTGTTCATACCCTTATGATCGCTCACTTATTGTTCTGATCAGTCCTCCCTTCATTCTCTCTCTCTCTCTCTCTCTCTCTCGCTCTCTCTCTCTCTCTCTGTTCACTAAGCTCTTAGAATGAGGGGGCGAGAAGCCCCAAAGCATGAATCATTAAAAGATGTGAAGAGAAAAATAGATCACTGCAGATGCACCTGCAAAAATAACAGCGTGCGATGGAGAGAGGGAGATGGGGACAGAAGAAGAGGGGGAGGGTAGCATTTGGCTCCTCATCTCTTTGGAAGACAAAAGATCTGTCCTGTGCTTAGCTTTAGTGATTCTGTCTTTACAAGTACAGTGGGCTTTTACAAGCAAGGCAGCACACAAAAAAAGGCTGCTGATCTTTACAGTTTACATCATAATATCTTTATTAACACCGTTAGTGGGTTTTAGATATTCTGCTGAATATATCGGGCTGGTTTTAAACATGATTTTTGATGTGCATGCATAGGTTAGTAAAGGACAAGGATAAACAGAAGCTGGTATAGACCAAAGCAAAAGGCAGAGCAAAAAAAAAATAAATAAATAAAAAAAAAAAAGGTTTTATAAAAGTAAAATGATTTACTTTCTTCACAGAAACAGGCATTTGGTACATTCTTTAGGGAGCGAGAGCATTCTTTTTCGCAACAAATACCAATCTTTCACCCAGGAGACCGCCGTTCACTCCTTATGTGAAACGAGAAGTCAAGGTTGATTATGTCACATAACTTGTGCACTTTAGTAACGGCACTTCCGTGGTCATTTTTAACCCAATCAACAATTTCTTGTTGACCATTGTATGAGAATGTATTCAGTGTCACCTTCAAATGTAGTAAAATATAACACTTTGGTCCGTGGCAAAATTCATGGAAGTAAAAATAACAAAAAACACAAGATTCTGTCTTATTGCATTACTCCCTGAAAACCACGCATTTGCCCCTATCATTTTCACATCCACCCATTTCCCTCTGCTATTACACCCCGTTATGATTTAAAGGAATATTTATGTTTCACCCCATCAATCATATAAGCTTAAAACAACCACTCGCTCTACCCACACATGATCCAGTCACTAATCAGCTATTCTTTTTGAACCCAATCAGCTGCACCCGTCACATGCTGCTATTGATGCCGCGCTTCTAACTATCGCTATCAGAATTAAGATTGTAAGTGGGGGAATATGGAGGAACAAAGGTCATAGCCACCCAATACATTATTTAGTGGTGCCAAGATAACTTTCACATTTTAAGTTAAGTCTCTCAGTTGACGGTGAATGTAACGGTATGAAAGCAAAAGGAACCGAGCAGGATGAAATGCAACACACCCACACATCTGAACACAACAAAAATAACTCGATACTGGTGCCAGGGACAGCTTCAACAAAAGGTTCCATCTGCTGATCAGCATCATACACACAGTCCAACAACCGTTAAACATATCTATTGAAGTTTTTAGACACCCTGGTGCAGTCAGTGTACCACTTTGGTCCAGAATAGAATATTTCAACAATGGACTGCCAAGAAATTTTGTAGTGATATTGACGGTGAACAGAGGATGAATCCAATGGATTTTTCTGTTGTTGTTCTGTTTCAACACACATGCATGCCCCCTTCACAATGAAGTGTAATACATTTGGTGATCCAAAGTTTTCAAAGCACCATAAACAAAACAAAAAAGAAGCATTTGTCCAATATTCCAATATTTTGGTTTATGACCGTGTATTTTCGTTCTGGGTGAAAGTATTCAAGAGTATTCATGGCAAAAAAAACAATTTAAAAACATATATTGATGAATTAGTCACTGTGTGTGTGTGTGTGTGTGTGTGTGTGTGTGTGTGTGTGTGTGTGTGTGTGTGTGTGTGTGTTCAGGGTAGATTTAAAATGGACATATAAGACAAAGCATTGCAGGGACTGGAGAAGGAACTTTGCTCCAAGATTCATAAGATATTATGGTTCTGAATTGCGATATCTGTTCATCCACAGAGGTGTATGTGTGGAATTTACGTCATCAGAACCACGTTCCTGTCTACATTCATGAGAAAGTAAGAAACACACAAGTGGGATATTTGAAAGTTTAGCCAGAACTAAATACACAGATAGAGCAAGAACTTAACTTAGTCATCTGCAAAACACCATCCATTTATCCACTGGATTTTTCTTCATAAGCTGCCAAGCAGAGATACTGTGAAATATGTCCCGTTATGAACAACGTTCCATTTTAATAATCAGGGTTTTGTGTATTGTAAAAACAAAAACAGAATTGTAGCTATTATATACTGCAGAAGGGACAAAAGGCTTGATGTGTGGGATTTAACAAACAAACAAATCATCCCAAAATGACTCCCGGAAGTGTAATATTCCAATTTAATTTATTCCCTGAGTACATGAAACCTACATTCATAATGTTTTTATGGAACAGCTGTGTGCGAGGAGTTATTCCTTTTTATAGTCTTTCAGATTTCAGCTTTAAAAAGGGAGAGAGGTTAAATTACCTGTCATCAGACCACCTCTACTTCCAACTGTGAAGGAGAGACCTTTGGATAATTATTCTCTCAGATCCTGTGGTGCATCAGACAATCGTTCTATAGCCTAATGTGGACAGTGTGCTTTTGGACACATCATCATTAGACCTAGCTGCGACAACAACTGGGTTAAAAGCAGCTGAACGGATTCTCCCACTTGCTGAAGTTTAAGGAGCGTTTTCTTATATTTTTTTCTTTTATAATCTTTAGTTGACTACAGTCAAAACTCTTTAGAATGGACTCATGCAGACATTTGAAATTTCAAAATAGACTTCCATTATATTTTTCATATTGACACCGTGTCTGCCGAAGCGAGCCATTAAAAACAGCTACAGAGCGATATAGCAATAATATCCCTAGTTTTAGTAAAAACTACCAACTACACACATACAACTTCCTCAGATGTAGCAGACATTTTTTTCCCTTGTCGCAGACCTCCCTTGGTGCCAGAGGTCTGCCACATCATTTCAAGAAAGTTGAGGTCATTTTGAGACTGATGGTTGCCTCGAGCAGAGTTCCAGCGCCTTGAGACGTCTGAAGACCAGGATGAGAACATCTATGATTTATTTTAATCACAATATTAGCATAAACGTACTGTGATGATGAGAGTACGACTCAAGCGCAGAGATAACAGACCAGAGATTGGAGTTGCAAAAATCAAAGTTTTACTGGGAGGTTCAGTTCAAAACAAGGCAGGGCAGGCATCAAGCGGAATTAACACGCAATATAAGTAGTGAAAAACAAATAAGCCTAACAAAACTATTAACTAAACACGAGCACAAAAACAGGTTTCAGGAACCGTAGCTGGCACTGGAGAACTTGTCAAAAGGAAATGACTAAGACAATCTGGCAACTGGTAAGTCACGGCAACCCGCGGCTCCGGAGATGCATGCGGCTCTTCAGCCCCTCTGGTGCGGCTCCCTGAGGCTACATCCACACATATTAGTTTTGGTTTTAAAACGGAGTTTTAAAAAACTGAAACTGTGATCTCCGTCCACACGGCGTTTCAGCATCGTTTTAGAAATGATCTCCGTCCAGACTAACACGCCTGAAAACGAAAATCACGTGACTGTTCACGTACACTGGGCGTGGTGGTGCTGGTGTGAACAGGAAGTAGATTGATTGCCTTAGTTAAAAAAAATACGACAGAGTAATAAAGTAGTCTTTAATAATGAACGGTCGTGTTTGATACTTAAGATCTTCCTCTATAAAATCTTCCTCTATAAACTCAAACAGACACATTTTGTGGAAAGTTTAAGAAGTTTTATTTTTCAGACTTAGCTATAGCGCTGCGGGTCTCTCTCTATCACACATCAAATTTACTTTAAAATGAACACATACAAGTTTTCTAGATTATGGGTCCATAAATGTGGTCAATACGTCTCTCACTCGTTCCCTCGGTGTCGTTGTTTCTGTTCTCACCTGTAGCTCGGCTGGTGGCTGAAGTCTGTGGTGCTGGAGAGCAGTTACTGCTTTTGTTCCTTTACATTTTATCTGCAGACTTCACAATAGTTGTGCAGAACAAAATCAGCCTTGATAAGGACAGGAAAGTCCATCAGCCTCCCTAAAGCCGCTAACCGTGACTTCAGACGGCCGCTCCGTAGGTCTGATAACGCCGCTCACTAATCGCTCCATTAACAGCTGCTTCCTCCGCAGAAATGCGGAAATTAACCAATCAAGACCGAACGTGGGCGTCTACGTCATCGTTTCTAAACGTGTGCGTTTACGAGCGTCCACGCGAAGAGGTGACCCCGGAATTTTCAAACGTATTCGTTTTCGAAAACTCCGGCGTAGTGTGGACGCTCACAAAACATACGCGTTTTCAAATAGAAACGTAGTAGTGTGGACATGGCCTCAGGCTTTGACAAAAAATAACATGGAAATAAATATAAGAGTAAGATAAGAGTTTGATATTGTTAAAAAAAATAGCAATACAATGTCAAGAATTGTCTTAATTCTTGTTCTATAAATACAACAAACTATAGTTTTTGTATATATAATATAACTTATTATACTAAACTTTATAAACTGTGATATCAAATAGCGTTTGCAGCTCCAGACAAATTTTATTTGGTGGAAAACAGGGCGAAATGTCTCTGGATAGTAAAGGTTGCCGACCCCTGTGGTAGGTGAACAGCCGGGGTTTAAGTACAGGGAAGGTCTGACGAGCAAATGGAACACAAGTGCGCAACAAAACAGGCGGCAAACTACACAAAGGCAGGAAGTAAAGTAACGGAGGAAGCATGAATGACAAAATAAAACAGGAAGTGAAATGAAATAGAGTGCATGCTGTGGGTAAGTCATTTTCCCCCCATTGAAAACTATCCTATTCGTTGCTGCAGGTTAATGCAAATTGTCCTCAAAACTATGTTCTATATATATGCAAATTTGAAAGAGTAAAAATATTATTTGGATCAAGGTTACACCCTGGTATGTGCTGTAGTGTTGTTATTGGCAGATAAATTTGAAATAACAAGCATTCACACAATTCAACAATAATCATGTGAAATACATAAAGAATATTTTTTAACTTAAGTTGATATTGCCTATAAGAGTGTGTCTCATCCGCATCAGGCCGACCGCAGAGACTCTGTACCACACACACACACACACACACACACAGTAGTGTGTGTTATTCAGTGTCATTTTGAGAATCCCTCCCTCCCAAACGCGTCTTGGCCTTGTTGACTCTCGATGCTTCCAGCGCTGTGTGTTTGCCCATTAATGTGGTCATCCACTACCCCCGCAGCTTGACAAGGCAGAATGAAGGAGGCTTCATCCTCCCCCTCAGTATCAAAGCAGCAATATAGCAATCGCCCTGCTGCGTGTCGTAAAAAAAAAATACAAAAACCAAAAAGGAAGGCCTGCCTTGGAATCAAAACACTTTGGCGAAAATAAATTTAAATTAAAGAAGTTTGTGCAAGAGCCAGCGATCTGTTTTGAAGTTTTCCAACTCAAAAGAACTAAGCAGCAAGAAGCGCCTCAGCTGATAAAGATCATCGCTATAATTGAAAAGGGATTTTTTTGAATCATGACTATACAATCAGTAGCCTGGACTCCCTGCCGAATAAGTCAGTGACAAGAGTGTTTTGGCACTCATAAGCTTCAAAAGGATTAAGTGCCGCTACATTTTTTTTTTTTCACTATTTCCTGCATGTTTCATCAGATAAAGTCTTCAGGTTTCTCTTCATTAAGTACGTGGCGTGCTGTTTTTGCAGCACACTGTATGTCAGCATCTTTCAGATGGTCTTCAAGAGTGTCTCCTTTTGAACCAGGCAGAAAACACCCTCATCCTCATTTAGCTCCGGAGGGCTACAAAACACCGCCGGCTGGCTGCGTTACTGACATTGCGTCATCTTGACTTCCACACTTTGGACCGCTTAATTGCTGCTCGTGCCTCGACTGTGAATAAGTGGGGTGGGCGTCCATCATTGCGGCACCATTTTGCTCTCCAGGCCCACTCGACGCTACCGCGATCATGTATGGCTGTAGGATTGAGATAAAGACTTAAACGCATGAGGGCTCTTCCTGTGGAGTGTATATATATATATGTATGTGTGTGTGCACATCGTAGTTTAGTTATAATGTATAATTTGCTGTTAGCTTTACAGCCATATTTTAGACAACTGTTTGAGCCGGTAAGTGGTTTTGAACACGCATCCCCAAGTTGAAAGAATGTCGTCGTTTAGAGCGTCTCCCCGTCGGTACTTGTGTTCCTGTCGCGCGCGTGACGCACCGCTATCGATTCCAGTGTAATGGCCTTTGACAAGGAGGTGGCACTAAACCAGCGGCACACCGCCGCGACTCCGTATCGATCGCAGTTCCTGCTCCGCACAACCTTTCCATGCTTGTTTATTCTGATACCTCTGGTGTGTTGACAGAGCGAGGCAATAACCGGCCCGGCGCGCGGGACAAGCGTGTCGAAAAAAAAACACAGGTGGAGAGAGAGAGTTCCAGAGATTTGATTCATTGACTGTTGTCAGTTATTTAGTGCTCGTAACGGTAGAGGGAAAAGAAATGATATCTTAAATACATAGCCGAGATCAGAAAAAGACAATCAAAAGATGGATAATAATCACAAAAAAGCTGAGGTTCGATGGAACAAACGATTTGTTGCTGGCGTTTGGGCTACCAGTAAAAACTAGGCACATATCTTATCACGAGAAAGTCCATATCTATCTGTATTCCAGACAGTCTTTGTTAAAATACCACTGATTAATTCTCGATTATGGAAATAAGTCAATTAAGCATGTAAATGATAGCCAGATGTGTATCTTTCAGTTTCTCAGTCTACTGATGTTTTTCTTGCACACGAGGGGAATATCATAAGTTCAAATGAGCGTTAGTGACATAACCACATCAAGCCTTCACTCATTTATTAATTATCTTCACTTAACCAGGGTAATCCAAGCAACTGCTTTCCAGCGAGTCACACATTTCGTTCTGTACGTTTTGATAAGTGAGATATGTTCTGGATTATTAATTATTCAGCCTGCCCTCCCCCGTCATGATGTCATCGCATGACCATTTTGGATGGATGTATTTTGATGTATATTTTTCCACACAAGGTTTGATTTTCCATCCCTCCCCCAGAGAATGACAGGACCGCATTCCACGTATTTCGACATCGGGCGTTTTACCACCTAACGCCACAACCTGACGGGGGGGGGGGGGGGGGGGGGGGCCCGTGTGATTCGTTCTGAACACTCTCCGGGCTCCTCTCCCCTCTCCCCGAAAATCCTCATTTCAAGACATGTCTCAACGGCAGGTGCCCGAGTTGTCGCATGGGCTGTCAGCTATTGTGACATTCAATTACTCCTTCGGGTGCCTGCCGTTACAAAAGTGCCTCTACCGGAGAATAGGAGGCCACTCCGTCCCTCCCTCTGATTGGCTGATTTGGCCCGGTCAAGAGAGCAAGTTTCACAGCCTGAAATGAGACGCTGAGCACATCTGACAAGGAGCGCGACTAGAGACCAGCTCTTTCTGATACTTTCCACTTTTGCCGTTATAGGAAAAAGCTTGTGTCCATGCATCTGTGTCTTGAAGTCTTTGTATTCACATTCCTTGAAGGATATCAGTGTATCAGTGAAAGTGCACTGATCTACCGCAACGCTGTATGTATCTTCATCTGCAGTGTCTGGAAGGAGGAAGTACTTTTGTGTTGTTGTCAAAGGAACATCATTGTGTCCTTGTTGTTGCATTGACCTTCTCTGTTTCTCAGATGTGGCAAGTTCTTCTGACCTTCCGCATTTCCTTCTCTCTGTAAAAGTCCACGTTGTGAAACTAGTTCTTGAGACCAGATTTTGATTGAGTGGCCCTCAACCAAAGGTTAACTGTTTTTAACTGCGGCTGCCCTTCAGCACTTCAAACGTTTAGATTGGTCCAATACTCTGGGTTACGGATAGAGTCGTTTCGAAACGACCAGTATCAGAAACGCCTCCCAATACAGCCGGAAAAACTCAAGTCTGTGCAACGATCCGAGATCATGCGGCTCATGACAAAGTGCTAATGCTATTCGTCTTCGTCCTTCCCAATCTTGACTGCACCATGTGCAACTTTCAACAGAGATGAGAAAGAAGCCAGCCAAATTTTTGCCAGAGCTAGCAAAATGTCAGAAATATAACAATATTTTACACATGAAAAAAACCCACAAATGGCGACAAGTACAATATGCTTTAGTTGAGAGGGATGTTCATGTTTTACACATTTAACTAAAAGCCAATCATATCACATACACACAGGGTATGTATTCAGCCTTTTATGATAAGTCAATACACAAGTTCAGGTATAGAGAGAACAACGGTATCAGAAGAACATCTCTAGCGATGCATAACACGAGCAAAATGACCGACTTCAGCCTCAGTTCTTTGTGTTTAGAGCTAATTAGCAAACGTTAGCTCGTCTGCGTCAACAGGTTGTCATTGCGCACTTCAGAGCATGCTCACAACCTTTTGTGAAACTCTTGTTTCATGTCTACATAGTAAGTGAAATTAAAACCGCATGAGCCGTCTTTTAGATGTCGTTTTTTAAAGTCTCGTCTCGAGTTGGTGCACACATGCTAACTTGAGTTTTTCTAAAAGATCACACAAACATGTGTGTGGGCGTGACCGGCCATTTCCGTCTGACGAGAGCTGCAGGATGTCAATTATATGGTAGCATTTAATATGAAAAAAGGATTGAGGTTGGTTCACGTCAGCGAGCCCCCTGACTCCCACTACAGAGACGTGTTTGAACCACATTCTGACTGGCTACAGAGTACTTTATTGTGAAAAGTTCAGACTCTCCTTCCATCTCCTCAGCTCTATAATGGATCCCTTTGAGGATCGGCATGGCATTTCTTTCCTAGAAGATTTGTTTCTGAAAAATATGTATTCCTCTTTTTAAAGAAACAAGCATCTGGACGTCCAGCAATGGCAACAAAGTATTTGTCAACATTTGTTTTTCAGAGCAACGTATTCTTGATGCGACAACAAGATGCAATGCATATATGCTCTTGTGTTCAACACCACAGCTCGCTGTGATCTCCTTTGTCGCGTTTAAACCATGATGCTAAATTAGACTACTTGAAAATACTGAGTTTAGAAGCAAACCATGAAGGGAACACAACTAAGTTCACGTGTGAAACCGTGGCTTTGTACTGATGTACATGTGTATATATATATATATATATATATATATATATATATATATATATATATATATATATATATATATATATATATATATGTATATATATATATATACGGCTACAGTCCTGAGACATTTTCATTGTGTTAGCTTAATTAAAGGGTAAGACTGATGATATTCTAAAGTTAAAGTCCCATTAAAACACCAAAACCAACAACATGTTGGTCCATCTCTCAAAACGTCCCCCTTCATTGGTTCCTACTGAAAACATATATCTTTCAAATATATATATGTACAGTGTATCTCGCACTTACTACATCAGTCGCTCTGAGCGTGTAATAAGGACATTGGAGTTAGTTCCAAAGCCCAGTGCATCGCATACAGATGGGAAAAGGATACCTTAGGGCACCTGACGCCGTCTAATCCGTGTTATTTGACGCACCAGGAGTGAGAACGGGTTGTTTACTCTGCTTTGTTGATTAGATTTGATGCAAATAATTTTCAACCGGTGCTTCATTAATATGCCAGGGTTCAGGTTGGAGACAAGCGAGGTGATATTGTGACACCTTTCGGTTGGCTTTCCCCTCTCCTCTTGTTTCTGTTCAAACTAAAACTTTATTCAACAACTTACGATGGACGATATAGGGTCTAAAACCCATGATCGCACACCTCGCTTCGCTGAAATGTGTTTATGGTGTCGTTTCCAGAGGATTTCTCCCGTTAGATGAACTCAGATAGTATGATTTCAGGGCCTGTTTAACCCGACATCCTGAAGCCTGAGTTGTCAGGGATCACAATGTGACAGCTGTCAGCGTGTTTTTCTTCTGTATTCGTGTCACCATAGTGTGAGATGCTCTGTTTACTAATGATATAGGACTATCGTTGCTACTCATAAATGTCATGCTTGAATCCAGCTTGAGCGACGTAAACGTTGTTTGTCATTAAACCCGAGCTTGACGTGTCAGCGCGTCACGTTTGGTCCGATCGCTAAACACAGATCTGATACCTGCCGTTAGGACTCATTAGCTGTGACTGGAGGTGTGAGCCGAGCTGTGTTTCGCAAAAAAAAAAAAAAACGGTCTTCCATCAAACCAAAATCTGTGTAACAGCCGCTGTCACATGTCATGCAACGCTTGCCAACACTTGTCATTCAGAGGGACCTCGGCTTTCTGATAAGTTGCCGTGTAAATCTGCCGTCAGCCCACCTCGGGCATGCAGTTGTCATTCAGTGTTCCCCTCTCATTTCGCTCCAAGGGCTTCACTTCAAAACAAAGATGTCCACCTGTGTGAAATACAGGCTGAGAAGGCCCACAACTCAAATCAGATTACCAGTGTGCAGGGTCGTCCTTCAAATCAGAAATGCGGCGGTTAGATCCCCGGCTCCACTAGTCTATGTCAATGAGTCCTTTGGCAAGACACTTAACCCCAAATTGCTCCTGCAGGCTGTGCCTGCGATGCATAAAAGGGCATGAATGGTTAGTTAAGAGTCCTGATGGGGCAGGTGGCACTTTGCACGGTAGCCCCCTGCCGTGAGTGTGAATGTGTGTGAATGGGTAAGTGCTGGCATGAAGTGTTAAAGCATTTTGAGCGGTCGGAAGACTAGAAAAGTGCTAAACAAGTTGAGTTCTGGCTTAATTTCAGATCAGAGAAGAAGAATGCCTCTTTTTTTAACCCCCAAAACATCAGACGGTCCTTCCATTCAATGTACCACATGTGAACTACTTACGCCCAGTCATCTTCAGATAGAACTATACCTGCGATACCAGGCAACTGTTGACTAATATTAGAAACCTGCGAGGAACGTAGGACCACCACAACTTTGCTCCTCCACATAGAGCTATGGCCATGTTTGCCAAATGTTTAATACAGTCTTCACTTTTGTCAATTTGACAGCAAAGTGTTTAGCATCCTAATGCAACTTAATCTTCTCAGTGTCGAGGTAGCGTTCTTTAAAAATGTTTTACTTCTAAACTCCTTTTAGACTTCACTGTCGCAGCTTAATTTTGTCCATTTAATTGCTTTTTCTTTGGCATGGTTTCCTGTTTTGTTTGAATAAAAGATTGATTCTTTAAGCTGCTACTACAACAAAAAAAAAAGTGGCTGAGAAAAAACCCATAATCCCTTAAATAAAGTTGCAGACACTTTGGCATAGTCTGCTGTATCTCATAAACCCAGACAGTCAAGCATGCGCGCATTAAACGCAATCTATTGCAAATTTGTGCATTGAATGTCTCTTGACATCTTGAAATTTTAAATAGGTCGTTTCAACGTTCCTACGCCTCCGTCACAGTGCCACATTAACAAGCAGTGGTGTCCATCATAAATCCACCTTTCATCCAAATGACACAATTTTACACTTTCCAATGTGCGTTGGTAGTTTACAAAGCAACTCTCATAAGCACCTTTGAAGACTGTTTCTTATTAGTACAAGGTTCTTTAATAAAGCTTTCCTTCATCAGTTTTCAAATGTGAAGATGAGCTTAACGTTTGCTAGTTTATTAATTCATTCATTCTTTTGTCGGTTTAATTTTCACTACATCTTACAAGTAAGTGGCAAGCTGCCGTCTTTAGATTGACCCTCTGTATCCAGGCAACAGCTGCTCTTGAATCTGCTGAAACACCTAAACACAATGTATCCCAGTCACATTCATTTTTAAAGGCTAATAAGAATTTAGGAACACTTGGGGTCCCTGGAAACCTCCATTAATTACATGATTGATGCGCCAAAAGTCGAGTATTTCCTCGCTGCACCGTGAAAACAGACCAGTGAAGAAAACACCAGTGTTCAAGAATGGCGTGGTTACATTGAAGGCGTATTTGTCGAGGACAGAATAAAGTTGACAGAAGTCTTTTTGCTCAGTGTGTCCCCATAAAAAAAAACTCTCTTTCAATGTATGTCTTTTGAGGGAACGCCACAATCATGTGCAAACCTGTGTCCAATTGACAGTTACGTTTTGAAATGGATGGTGGTAAAATAGAAGAAGAAACATCACAGAAAATGCTGCCCAGACACAGAGGTTATTTTCAGGTTTGATACAACGGAGTGAAGCTGTAAACCTCCCGGAGTCAGGAAAGAAGCATTACGTGATGGAGGTGTCTGATCCCACTGAATGTTAAGAATACTACAAATGTTACAAATACATCTCTGATCTGCTGCTATACCTCATGAACCATCCCGACCCCCTTTAGGTGGTCTGGGACCGGGTCTACTTCCTGTTCCCAGAGTCAGAACTAAACATGGAGAAGCAGCGTTCAGTTTTTCTGCTCCACATATCTGGAACAAAGTCCCAGAAAGCTGCAGGTCTGCTGAGACCCTCAGCTCCTTTAGATCCAGACTGAAGACTTTTCTGTTTGCTGCTGCTTTTGATTGAACCACATTCAAGGATATTAATACATTTCTGCATTTTACTACTACTGTATTTTATTTCTTAAACTGCACTGCAACTATTATTCTGTTTTTAGCTTTTTAATGTTTCAATGACTTTTATGATGTTTTGATGCTTTTAATGGTTTTATGTGAAGCACTTTGAATTGCCTTGTTGTTGAAATGTGCTCTACAAATAAACTTGCCTTGCCTTGTATTACGTAACTTGAAATTACTCTTCCAGTGGTTTGAAAAACACCCTGTGAAGAACCAGCATGAACCCCACAAAGCTGTTCTTTCCACCATGTTCGGTCCTGTGTATTATTAGAATAATCACTGGGGGTGTGGGGAGTGACAGTACATTTAAGGAATAGTCCTGTTCTCGAAAATGCACTTGAGTGTAGATATATCTTAATCAATAGTTCAAAGAACTTTAGCATTTATGTTTGAACGATTCCTCACCAAGCTCTACGAGCTAACTTAGCTCCACGAGTCCGCGTGACATGAATTATGTCTTCTGCTGTTGGTTCGATGAGTCGGGTCTGAAACCCCCTCTGCCTACGCTGTTCTAGCGTCGCAACTGGGGGTCGTCGCAACTGGGGGTCGTCGCAACGCAATTTTTTTGTAACTTGTACAAAAACTAACACAGCAGTCAATCTGAAAAAAAAAGCAGGTAATTGCCCACATGTGCGAGAGGTTGTCTCCATTAGTACGATTCATCGCATCATGGCCGTCTTCATGGCAGCCGGCTATTCAACAAATCTTCGACTCTCGCCATTCAGAGAAATAAACGGTTTCGCTTTCAGACGGTTCAGATGACAATTGGTGCAGCGTTGTTTGTTTGAAGCATTCTGAATGCTTTTCTGTTCAAGGGATCAGGTGGGCAGACATGGATTGACCACACCTTATTACATATATGGCTGGAATTTATTGTAATTAACAACAATCACGAGTGAAGGTTGACACAAAAGCATATAGGTAGCAATACTTTTGGCTGATTTTAGCGGTGGTGTTAAAAAAAAATAAAAAATCCTTCATGTTTTCACCTGCCATCCGGCCCTATCGACCCCCTCTCTCTGTGCCTGTCGTTCAGGTGTACATGAGAAGGTGGGCTCATTGGCCAATCACAAACCAAATAAGTCAATAATTGTGCTTTCATAATGACCTTTCACGCAGAATGCAACAAAGGCACCGCTGCACTCTCAAACCCATTATATCCAATGGCTTGTGCCACGCCACGGCTGCTCTTAGCTGCACCGAGCGAAGCCTTGCGCGCTGCACAGAATGTGCCGCAAAAGTGTGCTGCAGCACGGTGGAAACCGCATTCCAGCGTAAAAGGCACTAAAGTCTAGAAGAGCAGCACAATTTGATGGTTTCATCCCCATGCAAGTAAGAACAGAGCGAAACCGGAAGTTAGTCAAGAAGCAACAAAACAAACAAACAGAAAAGTCAGATTTTTTTATTATTATGTTCTGTTCTATGGAAAAATGAGCATTATCAGTTTTTGTTTTTAAATATGTAAAATGCGTAAAACTAACCTGCCCGGGATTCAATGCATCCAAGATCTACTAAAGGCAGGTGTGAGGCAGCTACCAACTTGTTTAGAGAGTTGGAAAGAGAAACTCATGAAAAATGGATGGTCTGCATTGTAAATGAGGAGGCGAGCAACAACCAGGTGCCATTAATTTGTTCTGACGAAACCATCAGCGGTGATAACGGCAGCTGCATGAACGCCTCCCCCCCTCAGCCTTCTACAGTATTGCCGCTATCTCAGGGAACTGCTTTCTAAAAAGTAGGACAGGGAACGTGGAATTGTACTTGACTGGGCTCATTATAAGAGATTATCTGTCACATGCAGGATGTCATGCATTGGATCATATCAGAAGTAAACACCTTTGGAAATATGCCCCCCCCCCCCCCCAAAAAAAAAAAAGTAGTTTAACGTCACATCCTGCTTTGGAAATGTTTCACATTTTTTCTTCTTCTCTAAATTGAAAATGTTGACATCCAGTCCACATTTCACCGCTTCCACTTCATCTTCCCAATAACCTGATACATCTGCATTTATTTCAGACTTTCCCATTCCTCTCCTGTCTACCAGTTGTCCACAGTGTGGCCCCGGCTTTTGACGATTTCACCCGATCCTCCACCTGCCCCTCATCATGCCCACACTGAAGACCTGCCCAGTAGCCTTAGTTGTCTGTCTTTTGTGCTCCCTTGTCATATAGTGGTCCATCTCTTTGTTTTGTGACTTTGGCTATCTTTCCAATTAATTTTACCTCTGGTAGTTTTGTCTGGCTGCTTGCATCCTTCGTAATATTGTTTGGTTCCGCATGACCTACCTTTAAACTGCTCCTGGGTGGGTCGAATGGCCGATACACAATATATTTGACTGAAGACGGGCATGTTTTCATATATTCCCTTACGCAATACACAATGAAAATTGTTATGGCATACGATTAAATATCAAATATCTTGGTTATATGTACTAACAGGTGTTCTGAAACTTTAATATGATCTCAAATCATTTGTGTTTTAACTCCTGCAGTTGCAGTTTTTAACAATTTGAAAGACGTTGTTAATGTCGTGAATTTAAACAAAACGAAACGATAAAAAGCTGCAGAACTAGATTGTTAGGTTTAGGCAACAAAACTACTACTTAGTCAACTGAATTCCTACTTGATTAAATCATTTTACTAGTTGTTATTTAATTAGTCCCAAAAGGTCGACTCTACCTCATAGTTGGTAGAGTGCTTTTTGAGACATTTTTAATCATTAAATGCCAATTTTTATGGATTTGCTAAGAAAGGTCAATATTAGCACTAGTATTGATGTGATCCATCACTGCACAGTCTAGTTTAAAGCATAATAAACCCATCTACGTATGCAGTTTTTCTTTAACAAAGATGATTAATTGTGAAAGAGGGTTTTTGAAGAGGATCCCATAACCCCGCCCTCCCTGAAATAAAAGAAATACAATGTATTTAGGATAATTCCCCCACTCTCACTAATGCATCCGCTGAGCTACTCCAATCACAGTCCAGCCTGCCTACACACACTTTTATTACTCTGTTACTTTATTTATAAAATAGCAAATGTGTGCAATCAAAAGATAATTGGGAGCCTCTGGTGCAAATGAATCCAATCCACCATAAATTTCCATATTCCCCTCCCCATAATGTTATGCTCCATCCTCGGTACACCCGTCAATGCATACACATTACTGCAACATGCATGCAATATGCAGCGGACCCCTTGTGCGCCCTACAGCGTGTGAGCTTAGAAAAACATATTGTAGCACATCATGTGATTTATCCTTTTCAATCCCAGAAACCCAGAGGCACACAAGGAATTGCTGCAATATATCTGCTGCCGACACAAACATTTAATTAATAGGTAAAGGGGCCTATTCCTCACACTTAGCACAACATCATTCTTCTGCTGATCTCATTAACACCTTCACAGATATGTACCTCCCAGGATTCACTCTGAGAGAGGAACACAGAGTGCAGCGCACATAAAGTTTCAAGTTCATGAAGCCATCTTGTGACTGCACCACTCTGTCAGCAGTTACTGTGGCTTTCGTATATAAATGTTGTAACAGCCACATCTCGCCTCTGTGGTTGCAAACACAAACTCACTCCGTCTCCATGCTCCTGTCGCGCCAACAACGACCGTACATTGCCTTGTTTGGAATTCTAATGCATCCTTTACCTTGTCTGCTTGTCTCAAATCTATACAGCTATCCAATAACAGCCGATTCCAATATCAAAAGGTGTTCGGTGTAAGCAGTACAAGGGCTTAGCTGAACAAGCTCGACGCTACACAAGTCGTCCGTTCTCACTCCCAGATACAGCAGCTTGGTCATTGGCCGTTGGCGTCTGAAACCAATGCACGGATCCCATCCACGCCATTATTGACGCTTGAGTATCTGACACAGTGTAAAGAGTGCAATAGTCCTTTTTAGGGTGGTTGGGAGGGGTCAAGTCGACATCAACCGCAACCTTTTGCTAACCTTAACTAAGTAGTTTTGCTACTTTCCTTTGAAAACGTATCTTTATTTTGAAATTTACGCTATGAATGTGATGGGTGTACATTGACACATGTCCAAAGCCGAAGCTGGAGGAGTGCTTAATGCGTTGAAAGAATAAGTGCTTGGGTGAGGACTAACGTTAAAATGAAATGGTATTTTTTCCATCTTCCATCTTTGATGTCACGGTTTGAAATATGGACCTGGCAGCCAGAGACATTTAATGTCTTATATATTTGTAGTATAAGGCTTATAGGGGTTTCCAACAAAGCTTTAATACCTTAGCACATTTACAGATGCTGACAGTCCATTTCTCCACTTTCCCTCATGTTTGAAATCCCAATGTTTGGATTGGTAAAGTGGAAAATATGTTTTTTGAGTGTGGCATGGCCACGCTCAGCAGGCACTAGACGGGGAGAGAGATGACATTGCAGGTGGAAATCAAAACCAATTACAGCTGTTGGGGTATTGGTTTTAGGGGGGTTTTCACAGGTGGCATCAACGTGTAAGGAAAAAAAAAAAAAAAAGGCAGAAAAAGAGGCTGTAGATGGAGGGGAGCAATTGATGATGTAGATGGCAGAGGAGGGAGTGAGCTCCTCGGAGCGCCTGTGAAAATCAGCGGCCCCCTGGGAGACCGGCTGAGCTCAATTACCAGGAGAATACAGTTGCAAAGGGAAGCCGAAAGGATACAGCATCGATCTGTCACACGCTGACAGCGGGGGAGAGAGCGCCGGCGTGGAGGGAGGGAGGGAGGGGGGGTGGGCGGCAGACTAGAAACGGAGTGAGAAAAAGAGACGAAATTGGAAAAGGGAGCGAGCCAGAATAAATAGTGAAGTAAAGGAAGGAAGGCATAAGTGAGAAAAACAAATCCCGCTGTTTAAAGGCAGATTATGCTACCCTTAAGTATGTGCATATGCTGAATTTATAGCCTAAGACAGCGCAGTTCATATTTCCCCAAACAGTTCCCTCCAATGAATGAATCATCATCAACTCAGTCTTCGTAGACAGTCGATGCAGCAAATGTACCATTCAGAGAATAGGGTAAGACAGATGTACCCTTCTCGTTTGTTTAAGGTGTTAAATAAATGAAGAAAAAAAAGCAGGTTTCTCAAGCTTCGTTTCAAACAACAGCAGCTGGCTTTGATGCTTAGAGAGCTTTGTGTCTCTGCACAGTTTAACTGAACAAGGTACCGGACCACCATGAGGTTATTTTAAACAATTTTTTTGTAATTTTGCAGTTGCAATTTCTCTATTTCATCTCTTTGTCGTATTGATTTAGTCATGGTATATTTGGCTGTAAGCTACAACCTCAGGCTAATTTATTAAACCAATCAATGAAAGCAATTTATACAATGCATGCTCAAAAGCTATCATTTCAATTGTTTATTTTTTCTTGCGACATTTTGCAAGGTTTTCTTTGAAAGTGTTTAACAAGTGAAAGCTAATCATCATTGAAAGTAATACAGAAGTTTCCCTTAATACAAACTGAACTGTCCTACAGCACAGCAATAACATACTTCAAAGCAGAGAGCTTGTGGTGTTACCCCTTGCATATTTTATGAAAACTATGTATTAAAAGCCTGGTGATTATGAAATGTACAGCCTATTTTCCCATTAATCCATATCATACCAATTGAATCGTACTGTCTCATTAACTCCTCCTGCTTCAAGAGCTGCTTCAAGGCAAAACTTTTTATAGGTCTACATAACTCTCTCTGTGTCTTTATGTGTGTGTGTGTGTGTGTGTGTGTGTGTGTGTGTGTGTGTGTGTGTGTGTGTGTGTGTGTGTGTGTGTGTGTGTGTGTGTGCAAATAAACACATTCAAGATAACAAAAGGCATGGAAATAAAAATAGAAAGAGGTGTTTGCAAGATGGAGCTCTGTTGAAAGCTTGCTCACGTACAACAGATGGATATGTAGCGGCTGTATACGACCTTTCATAACCAGATGTGCTGATGCTGCATGTATGATATCTGATCTTTAGAAATGGAGAAAAAAAATGGTAGCGATAAATGTAATGTAGGAAGTAGAAGACACAAATATAAAACGGCTTTTTTTTATGGATTAGAGAAGCTAGATCTGAGCAAAATCCATTAAAATAAAAGCCCGGAGAGGGAAGCCATGATACATACCAGAGGCACCCGATCTGAAAACACAAATCTAGGTATGGATTGGTAAGGGTGAGCAAGAAACATTGGAATGAACTCTAATTATATACAAGCCTGCCGGCTTTGCACCACTCGAAGCAAAAAGCAAGATACAGTAATAGGCTGATTATGCAACATTAACGTCTTACTGGGGCTTGGATCACAGGAGTTGTGATGATTTCACCATCACTCCATGCTGTGCTAAAATGTATTCAGTCTTTTACTTAGCAAGATTTCCACTTCAGATATGTTGTAATAAAAAGACTACAGCCACGCTAGCTTCTGTGAGGCTGGACTACAGACAGAGAAGCTAAATGCTAACGCTACAATGCCACACTCTCACAATGACAATGCTGGCATGCTAATGTTCAGCTAGTACAATGTTAGCCATCTTTTTTTTTTTTTGACATATAGCATGCTAACATTGGCTAATTAGCACTAAACAAAATACTGGCTCAATAACTTAGTTTTCATACTTGCTAATAATCCGCCAGATCCCAACAACAAGCGCTGCTCCAGATATTAATAAGCCCCGAAGGGTGTGTCTTTTAATCCATGTTGTGGAATTCATAAACCAAATCACCCGGTATTGCAAACAAATCAATATCCTTTTATGCGGATTGTATGAAAACATTATCTCTCTGCCGCATTAGCGGGACTC
Organism: Cebidichthys violaceus; assembly: GCF_023349555.1. Classification (NCBI taxonomy): domain Eukaryota; kingdom Metazoa; phylum Chordata; class Actinopteri; order Perciformes; family Stichaeidae; genus Cebidichthys; species Cebidichthys violaceus. The sequence goes on along the minus strand of NW_027176484.1, from coordinate 185,118 downwards.
TTGGTGATGAATCAGAATGTCATTAGTTTGCTGTTCGGCCCCGAGGCGAGGGGAACGGCTGCTCGCCGAGGATGATCTGTAGCTGCCCGATTCACCGCACATGTGTGTCAATGGCCTCCAAGAGAGCTGTGCGATGCATGCGACGTGTGTTCTGCAATTCACCTGAGCATGAATATTACTTTTTGATTTGTTTCTGACAGGATCCCTGCTAATATGAATGGTGTCTAGGACCCATGCGTATTAACCAAAAAACGTCTCTCAACTAGTTCCGCTGTCTTTTTGTTCATGAGCATTAGAGAGGCCATAGAAATTGTACATCGTGCAAAAAAAAAAAAAAAAAAGAAATTAATTTAGCTAATTTAAATCGGGGTGTGGGTATAGCAGCTGCAGGTGTTGGCTCAGGCTCATTTTCAGATGCAATTATTAGATTGGATCAAGAGGCTACGTGAGTAATCATTTGTGGAAAATCGGTTTTCGTAGGGTTTTGTTGGCACCCACTGTCTCAGCGGGCTAAAGCCACAGATACCGATGTTGATTTGTGTGTTTTGAGGAGGAGACGGTCACCCTTTATTGGTGACTGATACCCTGCAGCATGTTTTTCCAGCTCTAATGATGTTATATTGTACACAATAAAATGTTAAAACTGTATTTTCCCAAGGTGTTTAAAGTGATAGAAATGCAGGCCTTCAGTCAAACAGTCGGTACTAAAATGCAATATCAAAAACAATTAAAGTTAAAATTGTACACACGCATGCTCCGAGCCTTTGAAGTTAATATGTAGAAATAAAGCGCTGGTACATTGATGGTAATACTCAACAGGTCTTTTTGAAGCCTACAGTTTGGGTTTGCTACCATCAGTTGTCGGGTCACTGCTGCCGGCGTCCTGTCCCCTCAGAGGCTGCTTTAAATTTTTGACCATGAAAGCTACCTTTTCTCTTTTTTCACAACCACAGTCTTTATCTGAGCTTAAACAAATGGCATCGTTTGCCAGCCAACTTAATCAGACCCTAAAGTTGTAATCCTAAATGTTCATTCACAAGCCTTGGGGGTAAATGTTGTATGAAGCCTTTAGTGTCTCAAGAGGGAGCTGTGTAAAGTCAAGTGACAGCATCGGTCGGAGCTGAAGACTACTCCATTTTTAAAATGAGAAATCAGGCGTTGGGGAGCAGCGGTGGACTCAGAAGGGGGGCAGGGCGGCGGCTGACGTCATTAGTGCCCCCATTTTCAAACAAACTGCAGCAAAAGTGCCCTCTTGGATGTCTCTATTGTGGATAAAACATGACGACGTGCCCTCTAGTGTGGCCCCTCCAGTGGAGCAAACATGAGAAAGTGCCCTCTAGTGTGGCCCTTCCAGTGGAGAAAACATGAGAAACTGCCCTCTAGGGTTTCTACCAGTGGAGAAAACATGAGAAAGTGCCCTCTAGGGTGCCTACCAGTGGAGAAAACATGAGAAAGTGCCCTCTAGGGGGCCTACCAGTGGAGAAAACATGACGTCTCTTGTGGATAAGACATGATGAAGTGTCCTCTTTGGGGTTCTCTTCAAGTGGAGAAAACATTTTTGCTCGCTATCGAGGGTGGCCTTCCAGTCGAGGAAACATTATGAAGTGCCCTCCAAGGTGCCCTTTCAGTGAATAAAATATGATACACTGCTCTTTAAAGTGGCCTAAAAATTGTTAAAACATGACCCCATATAGTTTGCCCTACATGCCAGAAAACTTTCACCCCTTCCCCTCATACAGCCAGAGTCCGCCACTGGCTTTGAATTCGAAAGAAAGCAAGCCTGTTCCTCATCTCCGCTTGAGGCTAGCTTTAAGGCTACATTAATTGCTAGCTTTCTAACACAACACAGCTACATCTCCAGCCAAACTGTCAGCGGGCGACTTTCAATGTGGGCAATGCAGGTGAGTGAGGCAGCTCCCAGAGACCACACGCAGTGGACGAATTTGATCTAAATAGCTAGGAAGAACTAGGGGGAGGAGGAGAAAATACAACGCAACAGCCGCTCTCCTAACTTGGAGATACACATATCCATCCTGCTGTTGTGTGATGAAAATGCATTTTTTTTCTAATTTGTGCTTGTTGAGTAGCTCTTTACGTCGTATGTTTGATAAACTCATAATGCCTTTACAATGAATTATTTTGTATTTCTGTGACGCTCATTCTAATTTGGCCATGCCCAACTACATTTAACTTAAACAAAAGAATGTTAAATGTGTGTTTTACTGTGAGAGAATAAGATGATGCTGCACCCTCATCCCATTCAGCTCCTCTCCCACTTTTTCATGGAGTAACCAGAATGCTAGGCTGTAAGAAACAATCGATGCAAATGTGTTTGGGTCATTTCATATCAAATATAATACAATACTTTGCTTTGTTTTTTTTTTTGATTTGTATGACACAGTTTTCCGACTTCATCAAAAACGTCTCTTCTTTATTTTATTAACTCATTGCAAACGTTATTACTTTCATATGCAATGCGCCCCTCGCCCAGCTTTTCATTGCGTTAAACACAATTGAAGCCTATCAAAAACTGCCTTTTTGATTTGAGGACAGACGTACCATCCGCTACAGGGTGAGTTACACCGGGGTGTGTACATTTATTAGCTCCCGTTTTTTGTGTATTTTTCCCCGGATCTGTGTGCTCTGTAGCATCCTGCAGTGAGTCAGATTACCCCGAAAACCCTCGGGGGGGAAGTAATGTGGAAATTCAGCTGCACTACAGTGTGGTATTAATTTGTCTTCTGTGTCATGACGGGCCTCCAGCTTCAAACATTGTGGAGGTGTTCATTCAATGACATGCCTCGAGGGCAACAATGAATACGGCTACTTTATTTTTTTTGTTATTGGCTCGGCATTCGCTCCTCGTTAGGTTCGGGACGTGCTCGTTTTTTATTCCTCTGACGTCTCGGACTCGGACAGTGATCCTGATTGGCTATGAAAACGAGCAGGTCTGATTTTAAAGATTTTCTCCCTACAATTCTGTTGCAATGTGACAACTTTGACATCCGTCTCACCCCACTGTCTCTCCGGAGAACGACTGGCACGCTCGTTATTTTTCATACCTCTGCTGCAGCAACTCAGGGCCTCCGTTGAGCCTATATCCTTGATATTGGTTTCATACGGTTTATGTATATTTCATAACCCAATGTTTCAATGTGAACAAAAAAATAGTCAGACTATTTAAAGAAGTCCCCACACAGACGGCAGCAGCTGGGCACCAATTAGGAGGACTAATGGGGCTTTTTAACTTCATTGCTCATTAAAGGGCTAATCTCCTGTTGCATATTAAAATTGCATCGTAGTTGTAAAACCCTTTTTTGGTGCAAACAATGGCCAACTGTCAGAGACTGATGATGATTAATACACAGCCTGACGGCTCACCTCTCCGCCATCACGCTCAATACACCTCATCTCGGAACATCCGACGACCCGCCCAAGTCCTAAACCAGAGAGCGTCGACGTCTCTGATCATCTACGAGCTTAATGAAGAAAATCCACAACTGCCGGCGACAACCCAGTCTGACTTTCATTACATTGTCCTCGGGACAGAAGTGATTATGCGTGGAAGTAATATGACATCTTCAAAAAAAGGGCTGTAAGACTTTGAAGAGCGCCATGTGTTCATGCATGAATGGAGCAAATGGAGTTGAAAAAAAGTACAATCAAATCCAAGCATTTGCTGATGACAAAGCCTGCAGTAAATGGGCGGAGATACAGATACATTTGTGTTTCACGCGGTCGGAATAGGAGCTCATCCAGGTTTATGCAAACAGAATGTGTCATTATTAAATCGCAGTGATTAAATATCCTGAATACTGCAGGAATGGGATTGTCTAGGGGAATGTTTACCGAGTCTGCCTGTGCACCGCCCCGAGTGCGATGCAGCGAGTGCAAAGCGTGTACATCCGAGCCAGCGCTCTCACTGAGTGTGCGTATTTCCGCCTGTGTGTGTGTGTAATGCTTAGTCACCGAGTGTGTCTGTATGTGTCACATCGCAGAGGGGCCCCGCAGACATCAGGTGATTTGTCGGGGCGAGTGAAAATGCGAGGGGGGTTTGCAGGCAGCTGCACGTCCCGCACTGGAAGAAAAATAAGTCCAAACCTAACCTGAAACCCTCGTGACTTTGGATTTCTGACTGATTAACAGTTTATATCATTATCTTTACACAGACTTATCAAAAGAAACGTTTTCTTAACAAATACATTCAAAAACATATGACATTCAGCCCCAATCCTACTGTTTAGTGCTGATTAGCAAATATGTTTAAATATATTTTACACTAAAGTGGTGAAAAAGTAAACGTTAAATCTGATAAACATCAGCATCATCAGCGTACAGCCTTATAAAGCTTTTATAGATTGTTGATTTATGTCTTGACATAGATTTTTGCCTTATTTTAGAACTTGAGTTTCATCTTAAATATTCAGATTAATGTATTAATAGCTCGTGATGTCATACAGGGGTAAGGTTTCTCTTCATTTTCTCAGTTCTTAGGCTACGTCGTTAAATGAACATGCAATCTTATTGGTATTACAATGTGGCTGGATGTCTTGAGTTTGTCTTTTGGTTTATTCCAGTGGTTTAGAATTTAAACTTTTCAGATACTGTTTTGATTTTAAAGACACTTGGCACCTCAGTTGGATCCATGCATATTTTCTTTAGACTGTTTGTCGCTCGTACGATCAATGATAGAAGTACTAATGTGGCATGTAGTGGATTGTACAGTAGAGGATGCAGCTGTTGACCCCATTTTCACTTATAAATGGAGGGGACTAGCACACTTCAGTTCACTCTATAAATGTTTGATACGCTCTCCTCTATGTGCTGTGTAGTAGTACAAAGGTCATGGATCTTTAATGTGTGTATCATTAACTTTTAGCATATTTATTTTATGACGACACCAAATGGAACATCTTTCGAAGACGTTGCTTTCGACAAACTAATTCAAAGTCAGTTGCGGTACGATTTTGTGTTTCACTTTTCTGTTAAACAGAGCAAAAGAGACACAGATGATCGTACTGTACAATCACGCAGTAACAAAAAAAAATGTGATCTGCAGCTAATCATTTCAGTGTATGTATTTTAAAGTGCAATAAACGGGCCATTTTCATCTCTGTTTGTGATAATAACAAGCCCTCTAGCTTATGTGCTCCTTGTTACCTTTCTATCCTTTCCTCCTTAGCTCCTTCTGGACAAATTTCACATAGCAGTAATTACAAAAACAGAATGTTTTTTTTGGAGCCTCTAGGCTTCTGGACAGCAGCAGATAAGAGACGGATTCTGGATTGCATAATGGTCAGGATTAACCTCCATTACACCCAGACTTTTCCCCAAAAACCAAAGGCAGTTGACAGGAACTGAAAGAGCATTAAACAGTTTGTGAAAAAAATCCCTCAGCACGGATATAAAGTCACACAAAATAGTCTTCAAACCTAAATGACAGCAAGTCATATTGTGGGGGGTATTTATTCTGCTTAACATATGAAATACAGTTTATGAAAAGTCAGTGGAGATGATTATTGAGTCACACAACATCAGACGACTGACGCTGTTTTATTTGAGATGGTGGACACAACTGTTTGAGTAATGGGATAAGACCTCTTAAAGGCCAAAATATTTAAATATCAGACCGACAAATACCAGAAAAAATATTCATAAAATATCCTAAAAAACAAAAATGCATTGATATATCCTAGAAAATATTTGTAAAATATCCAAAAAATTATAATTACAAATATCTGTAACTTAAGAGTTAGTTGTTCAAGTCAAGTCAGTTATTTGAAGTTACGTGATTTCCTCACTTATGTTGCGTTGTTGACATTTTACGTTTTACTCCTTATTTTAAGCTCAACCATGATGTTTTTCCTTAAGTCTTTTTGTTTGATTTCACGACGTTTACTACGTGTTTACTGCAACCGCAGTGGAGCGTCTTAGTTTGAGGCGTTAGTGACGTATGCGACGCGTTGGACATCCACAGTCTCTTGCCGTAACATTTCATGGAAACTGAAAAACAGTTCTACTGTGTACATCCTGTACAACAAGTGCAGTGTGGGAGAGATGGTAACAACATCTGACTCAGTGGAAACCATTGGGGGAAGTACGGATGAGTGTAAAATCAATAAAATCAATGTCCATACACACACACACACACACACACACACACACACACACACACGTTGCTGCTGATAATATTGCTGCTAGGACGCTAACTACCCCCCCCCCCCCCCCCCCCCCCCCAGGCTTTGTTTTTAAGTGTGGAGTTGAATGGTCAATATGTCCGGGAGACTGTAGCAGGACTGTGTCTGTGACCTTGATCATTGACCCAGAGACTGTTTCTAAAGACAAAGGACATGATTTACAGATAGCCACACACACACACACACACAGACACAACATTGTACTTCTATCTTTGCGAGGACACTGCTTGCCATAATGCATTCCCTTTGCCCTAACCTAAAGCTCATGCTTACCTGAACCCTGAACCCTTTGAAGGTTCATCCCAAAGTGAGGACGGTCTAAACTCAAATCGGTCCACACAAAGATAGCTGTACATGTATACACACACACACACACACACACACACACACACACACACACACACACACACAGGCACTACTGCCCTCCCTGTCTGCTTAGCCATGTGGTCGATATGCACTGGTGCATGTCATTGTGTCTGGGGAAGGGAGACAAAGGTTAACGATGGGGTAAAGGGCAAAAGTTCCCTCCCCTGCGTGCAGTTTGTGCACTTGGACTGTAGAAGCCAACAGGCAACACAAAACAGGAGAACAGGGGCAGTAATGGATGTAAAGGGGCAGTAATGGATGTAAAGAGTGCGCATGTGGATTTCCCTAAAAGTCACGGTATGACAATCGTAAGCTAAACAGTAAAACGAATGTCTTTAGTGCCGTTAATGATTTTGTTTTAAAAGTGTGTACGTTCCCTAGTGGGTCGCCAGATAATGTTTTAATTGTGTTGTGGTGCCCCACTGCATCAACACAGCGGCCTCATTAAAATGAGTGTGTGGGCTGCGCTCGTTCACACAGCGCTGATATCAGTCCGCACCGCTTAAAGGGAGTTGAAGAGTTCGTCAGCTTGCTGTGGGAAGTTAGCTTCGTCAGGGTGGAAGGACTTCTCGTGATTTTTTAAATGTTTACTGCCCTGAAGAAAATCAAAATATTTCCCGTTATTCGAGGGATTCCTCACAATAAGTGTTTTTTTAAATTTAGTTTATTATAATTTTCCGGTTTGTCTTGACTTTACAATTTATCTTTGCGGTGGAAAAACACAATGTCAATCATCTAATGACAATTTGATGATCTCAGGCGTCGTCTAAACCAGTGGTTCTCAACTGGTTTGGCTGCGGGACTCACCATCACCCCTTAATGACAAGCCGCGACCCAAATGTTCAACTTCTCAAATGTATTTAATGAAAAAATGGAGCAAATCCATCTCTCATGTAGTCGGTGTCGTAGTTGTGTTTTGCTCAATTAGCATGAAAACAAACTGTGTGGCTGTTCTTCTATACTGTGAAATGGGTGTCTGTTAGCATTACAAGGCATTAACGCCAAATACTGTTAAGGAGTGTGAATAACTTTGCTGTATTAAAAATCCCCTTCAAAATAAAAGCACAGGATTTTTATTTAAATTCATTCAGGCAAAGGTCCGCGGTCCACTTTTAGGTCACGACCCACCAGTTGAGAATCACTGGTCTAAAGGAAAGCCATTATATCACAAATGTTATCACCGCTACCTGGGCTTCCCACGCTGCACATTAGGCCCTTTTTCACACACATTATTAACCCAGGGTTAACCTAAACTCAGGCTTATACGAATCACACTGCACTTCTACAGTACTACTAGCCCTGAATTATATTTCTGTTGGAACACGTGACTATTGTCTACATTCTAGAATTTCAAACAATTACACTTTCACACCGGAAACTTTTAGCCCCGTAGTTTAATAATAACCCCATGAACTCAGCTCTAGCCCCGCTCCGGAGCTGGAACAGCAAGACTTGGGCTAAAGTCCTGGGTTTGCCAGCTTTGGAATTTGCCAGGATTGTGCCAGTGTGAAAGCTTTCTTGGCCCGGGGATTAAGCACGGTGTGAGAAGCCCTTTTAGAGGATCTCAGTTTACCGGTCAAGTGTTTTAGAAAAGCACTGAACATGAATTACGAGATGGATTCTGTTGCCATATCAGGAGATTTGAATAATGAATGAAGCTAAAGCTGCTGTGTCTACAGGTAAACACTGTATCAAAAGACACGCAGCAAGTAAAACATGCACAAAGAATGAACGAGGCAAACCTCTGCATAAATGAAAGCTTTTTGCAATTTTGGAGAAGAATGTTGTTTTTTTGCATTCTGTGTAATGTTAATTAAAACAGACCTTGATGATGAATGTGTAAAAGAAAGCTGAATGTTGTCGGGGAGAATTATAACCTTCATAGCGTTTGAGACATTTGTCTCGGCAGAGTTTATCAGACGGCGCCTAAAAGCAGGTGTCTCGTGCCAAATGTGAGTTTTGGCAACCTAAACAATATGTAATCAAACAGCTGCTCGGTGGGCTGCCAGCTGAAACCAGTTATTATGTTAGCAATCCTTTAAGTTCAGAAGATTGTTAAAACAGTTAAGTGTTAATGAGGTTTGGACAGGACATCTTTGTTTTAAGTATTGTCTTTAGTAGACTCTGCAAACACACAAAATCCTTTTCCCCCCAAAATCCCGCCCCCAAAATTTGTTTTGGGGGCGGGATCTTAATTCTTGGCATTTAGCCAATTAAATCAATATTATCAGTTGTCTAGCATTAGCTAGTCTTAGGTATGAGTAAAGCTAGTTATCAGATACATAGCTGGAACCAGGAAAGCTTCTTCTTGGATCCTCAAAAAAATTGTCGATTGCCTTGGGTCTGTTTATTTCAAATGTTCAAGGGTTTACACAAACTGAACTGGTACCAAATGGGATTATTGGCCGAAGCCCTTGTCGAGGGAAAAAGACACGAAAACAGGTCTACTAGACTCAGTGGTAGACCTGGTAGAATAAGCAAGATCAAAACTGGAATGTGAAAGCTATGACACATTTGTTACTTGTTATGGAACTGTTAATGCAATGCACATTTTTGTATGTGTTGTTGTTTTAAAAGTAAACTTTTAAACACCCAGAAAATGATCTCGAGAGTTCGACGAGAGTTTCACTTTCAGGTCTTAAATTAGTCTCCATCTGTCAATGTAATAACTCCAAAACATTTGACTTTATTTCAGTGAAATTTGGCAGACATATAGGCCTCGGGGTAAGAAGCAACTCATTAAAGGTTGGTGTTAATCTGGGATTTCTGCCATTCAACAAACACTATACACGCCTATGAGTGACTAACAGATAAAGACTTGATTCTGAATCCTGAGGGGGCATTTCAGGAGAAGAAATCAATTTAGCTCAAATGTAAAAGATTGAAATGTTGTTTTTTGAAAGTAATAGCACATTTGGATATTGTTCAGTGTCGGGCTGATGTTTGTGCTCTGGTGCTTCTCAGTTCGATTTGTCTCTCTGCAGCCTCCTGCACGTACCGATGGGTGTTTTTTTTTTCCTGCTTTGCCTCAGCAGTGCTGCTGGGATAAAACTGTATAAATGATTCAGAATTTCCTATAGCTCTCAACCCAAAACCCTGTCTCCTATCCCCACAACACCCCCTTTTCACAAAAAAAAACAACTTTATAAACACACACTAACACACTCTCAGGCTCTCATGAGCACTCAACATCAGCCCCAGAAATAACTACATTCACTGTTTAGAAGGTATCGAAGGTGCTTGCAGGCCTTTTGTGGAAAATGAGAAACTGTCGGTGGAATGATAGTGGCTTCAAAGCGTGTGTGCAGTAAACTGTTTACAGTCACTCTGTATTTTTTGGAATTGTCTTTCATGCTTTTAGGTTGTAGAATGTTTTCTTTACAAATGGATAATGTTTTGTGTGGAGGGTTTGGAAAAAAAAAGAAGTCGTGTTTTGTTGATGGAGAACCAAAACGCTGGACAATGGTTTAACCTGACGGACAAGTGAACGGGCAGGAAGAGCCAAAGACCCTTCTGAGCAACAGTTGACTAGAATACACATATATATATATATATATATATATATAGTACCAATTGATTTCTGATGAGCCCATACTTTTTGGTAAGAAAATTCTGAATTGCTATCTTGAGAGACCACAAGTCTCCATAAAGCCTGAAGTTTATTAAGTACATTGTTCAATGTCACCCATTCTGACTGCTGCTCATTGCACATGACAAATGGGATCAAAGGACCCAGGGACACCCGTTGTAAAACTTAAGGTTGGTGTTTGTGTGTGTGTGTGTGTGTGTGTGTACACTTCTCTTCCTATCCAACGTTGGACTTCTACATTGTTACACATCTACCAACAGGGGACCTCTTAGCTAACAAGGGACATTTCGGAGGTCCCCCTGTTTGTTGTTTAAATCATGTATTTAACATGTCTAAACCTTCTAGTGATTTTCTTTTGATTTAAGCCAAGGTGTGAGTGGTTAGTTGGCTGCAGTGTGTCTCACTAAGAATAGAAGAAGTAAACATTTGGAGCATGTGTTGACAAAGCGTTGTGCAGAGACAAAGTTGGAAAAAAAAAAATCAATTCATCCTCCTATCATCCCTGTTATTCTTCTCTTTCAGCACAAGCAGTGGTGACCATTGACCTCTGCAGACTGTTCATCATGAGATGTCAGGTTAAAAAAAAGAGACGCAAGGAAAGCTGCAGCGACCTTGATTTTTTTTTTTCCTCATAAAATAAATAGATAAAACTGGCCAATTATTGAAAAATCATAAATCTACAGAAATCAAACCAAGACAATAATCTCCTAGGTCTCATCCTTTTAAGAACCAAACACCTGTTCTTTGTAATTAACGGATGTTCGTTTTTAAGGACAATTAGTGTAAAGGGATTAAAGATATGTATTGTAATACAGATTTTGCTTATTTCAGCATTACAATGGATATTTTCTGACAACACTGTAAAATGATGCAGGCACTACGGAGCACAAGAGCTCGACAACAAACTCAAATATCTGATATATTATGGCTGAAAAAAAAAAGAGACTATTTACACAACAGCTATTCAGTAGAACTTCACGTAGCGCATCAAATATTAACTCTTGTCAGTCGCCCTAGCAGGGCAGAGCAGCGCGTCAGGTGGAATCACGAGCATCGTCTACAGTTCTTCTTCCTGGCACATTACTGACTTCGCTTCTTTTCTGGAGTCTTTGTGCTTTCACACCTCGCAGGTGTTCTGCGGATCGTGGTTCTATCTGGACCCTGGTCCTGCCTCCTGCCGTGGCCCTGCCTGACACCCACTGCTATCATTATTATTAGTAGTCGCATAGCTTGCTATTGCCGATACCATTACTGCTTTTGTTCTCATTGTTATTCTACTATATCCACTTCTGCTGTTATTATTAGTAGTTGTCATTATTCCATCATTATTATACTTGCTATGCATTGAATGTGTCGTAACTGTGTTGCCATCTATTGCACTTCTGTCCATCCTGGGAGAGGGATCCCTCCTCTGTTGCTCTCTCTAAGGTCTCTTCTTCTTTTCTTCCCGTTAAAGGGGGTTTTTTTGGGGGGGAGTTTTTCCTGTTCCGATGTGAGCGTCCCGGGACAGAGGATGCCGCATGTGTACAGATTTGTGTTATTAGCGTATCATATTTGCGACCCAACTCTAAAGATGTATACCTCCACTCGTTGTGTCAAAATGTCTATTCTAGAGTGTGGTTTGAGGAAGAGAGAATTCTAAAAGCTTCACCTGATGTGAATAAATAAATAAATAGTACCTTTTAATTGTTTGTTTTTCAAAGCAGGACCAAGTAAACGCTGCACAAAAGTTAGTTACATGAGAACAATTACAAAGTGGTTGTTGGTAAAAAAAAAAAAAAAAAGTGAGTGGTTGGTTAAATTTAGAGAAGTAGATGGTGGAGGAGGAAGTTACTCTGGAGACAGCACAAGCAAAGATGCAATTACACAGTACAAAATAAATGGATGCTTTTTTTTGCTTTGTTGGCACAAAATGTTAATGGAGTCGACACAATACTTAGCCGGTTAAGAAACGGCCTTTGGTTAATCAGACACCTGTGTAAAACATATTTAAAGAAGCTCATATATGTGTGTGCATATATATATATATATATATATATATATATATATATATATATATATATATATATATATATATATATCACTCATATCCTTTATTTATGTTCACGTTAAAGCCCTCTCTCTTCTCTATTATACTGAAAAACACTTACAAACACACACAAAAAACATGAATAGTGAATGAATGAGGTTGCTGAATATGTTCACATGGGAGAGTGTTTACATGCTACAGTACCCTGATGGTTGAAATGAGTACCAGGCTTTTAGTCCAAATGTCCAGGATCTCTGCGGTCGGATTACATCTGAAGAGGACGCTCAGTCCGTTCAGTGAAAGCTGCCTCTCAAACTTGTGAAGGAGCTTTAATGAAAAGCCGCCGCAAAATCTACAAATAAACTCCTTAAAACAGCGGGGACGCTTGAACGTTTTACAACCTTCCTTCTCTGCTCCTTGAAATGAAAAAAAATGTGACGATGAAAGAAATGAACCGCCGTCAAGGAAAGTACTTCGATCCCATGACGCGTCATATAATCTGCTATATAATGTGTTTGTCCTTAATTTGCCTCATGTCATTCATTCATGTTTTGTGTTTCCCCATTGTATTTTGTTACTCACTGCTCCTCTTGTGTCACTTCGCCTCTTTGCCTTTGTGTTTTTCCCGCCAGTTTTGATTGTCTGCCCTAACTAACCCTGACTGGTTTCACCTGGCCCCTCGTTAGCGCTGCAGTCACCGGACCTCCTGCTCACCTGTCGCCCCTTAAGTCACCCACTGATTGAACCAGCTCTGGGGGGGGGGTCTCAGGTATAAAACCGTGCGTAGGATCCACACTAAATGTTTGCGTACGAAATAAATGTACGGCAAAAAAAAAAAATCTGATTTTATAAAACCTTGCCAGCGAGCAATTTCCCAAATCAACCTGTAAACGTGTGCAGCTGGTTCAGCCTCACACCCCGCCCTCTACGCGCCCACGTTCACCCACAAACAGTCGATGCAAAACGTCGATGCACAGAAATGAGCTGCTGATCAGCGGGTCTTTGTTTTACGGTGAATCACAGCTTCTACCGAGAGGAAGGAACGACTCGTTCCCTCCTAATTCTTCCATTTACGCCGTCCTAACGGCTCCAGAGGAGGAACTCAATCACGAGTGTCGCTACTTCCAAAATGATTGCGACAATCGGTGGCATCCACCGCCCTAAATATCATTTCAACACAGGAAGTTTGACAGGTGGACATAATTTATATATATTTACTTATGTATTCTTGAGACGTTATGATCAGGACTGATAATGAGGAGTACGGAGGGATTGTGTCAATGCACAATCGTTACGTGGAGGTGGTGAAGATGAAGGTGTGTGACTGTCACCATGGTTACTGCTCCAGTAAGCTCTGATACTCGCATCAGACAGCTGTGTACAGTGTGTCTGTGTACAGTATGCCTTCATCTGTCCTTATGGAATAAACCATAAATATAATACGATTATTGAAAACTACTGATGTTCTATTCTGCAGTTTCTTAACACTGGTTGACATTATCTTACAGCTGATGATGAATTCCGACCACCAGCGTCACCACCCTCTCTTCTGCGCTCCGGGGTGCAGACAGCGCTGATGAAATATTAAGTGAAATTTTGATTTGAGGTTTGAGGTTGGTTTATTTCTTTAACAATTGAAATGTGTGATTATAGCTATGGCTCACTGGTTCAAGCACAGAAAGCACTGCTGGTTTCACTGTTTATGATACAGAGAATAGAGAAAAGTGGCAAAGTAACTCTGGAACCTGTAGGAGTTAAATGTGATGCCTCTCACATTTAACTCCTACTGTCTGGCTTCAATTCACTGCATCACCAGTTTCCACGTGTCTCCAAAAATGTTGGTACCCATGGGTCAGAGTTTCTGCACAAAGTGCGGCACATTCTCCCTTTTCAAGTTTGTTTCTACAGATCACAACTTTTGCGTGGGAAGCGTTGCGTTCCTCCTCGTTCAGGCCCCGTGTGGTGCGCATGCAACGGTTATAAATGAGACCCCTTTTCTCTCGTTCTTCGTCGGCTTCTCTTTGTTGCTGTGTGGGGTTTTGTAAGTCTGTTTTTTCAATATTAAAGTATCCTCTCTGAATCTGCCCAGTCTGCATTCGGGTTCTCTCTTCCTTTGCATGCATCCGTGAGTTGTGACAATATGCATGTGTAGAACACATTAGCAAGAGACTCAGCATTTAGTGGCCACATGTGTTTGGTGGCGAAAACTAGCTTGTAATGTCGTACCGGTGTAACAGGTTCAAATTAACCCCCTCCCAGATTAAACCGGGATATACTTTGGCCCAGGCCAGAGTATACCCCAGGAGATAAACTGTCCGTTTCAGGACGTTATGACTTTTATTACATTATGTCACAATTGCATTATGTTTTGGGTATGTGCTTTTATTTGAATGTGTAACACTACTGAGAAGTGCGGTAGTAATCTTTGATCTTTGTGGATGTTTTTGATGCTGTTATCAGTGTTTAACTTTGAATATTTATGTTGTAGCAAGGACTTGCTAGTCTTAGAAGTTGAAGTTTCAGGACGTGGTAATCTTTGATCTTTGTGGAAGTCTAATATTTTTTCTGTTTTTCTGGTTGATGTAATAAAAGTCTATGTTTTAGCTTTCTCACTTAACTTACCTGACAAAGCTGAACGACCAATAAAATGTTGAAAAATTTAAAGTAATTCTTGTGTATATCACTCAACACTACTGATATCATGGGGGTAAAATCTGGCCTGAGGGGTATGAATTAGCCTAGGCCAATATATACCCCGAAGAATAAATGGGCCTAGGCAATAATATACCCGGGGTATAATCTAGCCTAGGCCCCTTTAACCCCAGGTATAGTCCGGACTGAGGGTATACTATGACCTGTTACACCGGCAAGGAATTACTAGCATATCAGTCACCAGTTAATTAAAACTACATTGTTGTCACGTACAGAACGTCAAATACCATGACAAAGACTCAGAGTTTTGAGTCTATTAAAATGGGCCCTGCAAACCAAAGCATTTTTGGTCGTCAACACGTTTCCATAGTATGTGCCACCCGGTGTTTCAGTTTACCGAGTGGTCGCGTTAACTGGTGACTCTCTGCCAGAATGCCACCGAAGTTGCTCGTAGTGACGGCATCTTTCGGTTGAAAGTCACCAGTTAGCACGGCCGTTCGTTATACATCCAATCTGACAACCATACACATGTGTTAGTTCAGTGTTTTTAAAGCTTGCTAACCTGTCCGGATGACTGGGGCAACATGCGCACGTCTGTATTTTCGATGACTTCAACTGTAAAAGGGTCTATTGTGCGTGTGCTGTTATCCTATCTAAGTCATCATTTTATACTGTCTTGTATCAAAAAAAATTGCAGCCTGCTATTTGTTGTCAGAACCTTTTTTTGATGAAAGAGAGAAGAGAAGCTTCCCCTCTGCAGTATATCGACAGACGGTAACAGATGGAGAGCTTGTATAAGATATGAGCAATAGATGAAAAAGGTATGATTAATGGAGCTCTGGCGCTGCCGTTGATGTGATCGTCTGTGATCACCCAGTGGACATTCAAGTGTATGCCACACACACACACACACACACACACACACACACACACAGTGATTTAGAACTGTGATCACAGTCTAACATTTAACAACAGCATTCTGCAAACAGCCATTCAAGTCTTCAGCTCGAGTCTTTTGTGTGCTTTCAACATTTCGATTTTGTCTTTATATCTGTTTTTTAAGATGTCGTTCCAGCACATGTGACCAAAGTTCCAAATGAGTGATGGCAACTGAGCGACCCCCCCCGTTCACTGAGAGAGACCGTAAGATGTGACTGAAGGCTTTGGAAAAAAAAGCTACTCGGTGGACCTTCTTAATTGGTATTATCTTCAGCAGGTTTACATATATTTAGAACACAGTTGGCAGAATATTGGCAGTAGATTTGAAATGCAAAATGGAGGATATACTGTATTAATTAATCATGCAGTGTGATACACACACCAATCAAGCATTGTGTTTGATCTGCATCATCTGTATGAATATGCATCTTGCACAAATCACTTTGACTCACTTGGAAGGACGTTGAAAAATAAAACACATTTCTACACTCTACGCACATTTACAAAAAGGCATCTTCAATGTTTTTTTTTTGTTTTCATAATCAATTACTAAAACAACAAATCCTCTGCAGGATGTTTCAATTAATTTGGCATTGTGGTAACGCTAGGAAAACTGAATATGATGTATGTATTGTGTGCTGTAATGCTAAGCAACAGAGAAGAGGGTACAACAACATGTTCCAATATTTTTGCAATGAGCATGTTGATGAATGAATTTGAGAATAATACAATGGATTGCACTGATCATCTCCTCCCCTACAGTCTGTCCTACAAATGTCAACGTTAGAGATTTCTTGGGATGTTTCTATTTGGATAGTTATCATACTTCCTCTATAATAACCAGCCTGTATTGTGTAAATCATACTGCTACCCACAGGACAACAGCTCTGGTAGTGAACCAACATCACCATCTAGTGGACACAACCGCACATGGTAGATATGCAGTAGTTCTATTCATCAGCCGATCTTTATGCATAATCATCCTCTTCATAAATAGGCTCTCAGTTGGGTGTAATGCATGTTGTAGCCTATGACGAAAGGTATTGACGATCAATAATAATAATAATAACAGAAACAAAAAAGACTAGTGAAACTACTGTAACATGCACTCACTGGCTCCTTTTAATTAGGTACACATGTACACGTCTATTGCAGTTGACAATATCCTAATAATAATTGGATTCACAAATGTCCAACAATGTCACCAAACGTGTATACCGTGTATTACGTATGTGTTACTGTCCAACATTGATACTTTGAATATTGATGTATATGGACTTGAATAACCTTTGACACATCCCCACATGTTTTACTCCTTCATTAATATCTTGACATTTTTCTCTCTATTAACCTTTTTTTTGTACGCGCCACATGTTCATAAAGCTGTATGCAGGAAACACATATTAGACTTCACGTGTGTTGTAAAGGTGAAACTTGACATTATGTCTCCGCGGATGCGGCTGATGAGAAGAGTTCACGCGAGTACGGAGGAACTAAAAGGTCGGACCCTTTAGTGGAGAATCCCTCCTTCGAGAGACTAATCCTGTTAGGCTTGCTTGAATCCGTTAGGTTTAACATAATTGACGAAGAGTCAACAAATCATGAACCCATACAAATACTTAACCTTTTGCTGGTGTGACCAGACGTACTTGTATGCTGTAAACAACCAGGGGTCAGCCCAGACCAAGAGGGGTGCTGGGGCATCGTTGTAAAAGATCTGTACAATCAAACTAAAGGTACAGAGTATTGTGGAAATAATACGCATGTTTTAAGTTTTGAATTTTGTTTTTTACTGTTCTTGTTTTCGTTTATTTTAGTTTTTTTTCCTGGCAACTTCAAGGCATGATTGGAATAACCCATCATGGCTTTCATTAAATCCTCTTAGTGACGGACTAACTAAAACCTTCTCTTGGCCTCGACGGACCTGATAAATGGCCATGTGTCTATTTAAGACATCTGGTAGTCCTGCTTGCTTTTTGCCACCTTTTTTTTGGTGAAGTTTTCTTTAATGGACCCTAGACCGATTTTTAGGCCCTCAGCTCGAAAATAGCATACCCATACGATAATGAGTGTAGCGTTGCAACTGTAAGGGCTATTTTAATACTTTTGGTAGTAAAATAACCCTAACACGTGTGAGATGTGTTGCTATGTGTAAATATCAGTATATATGTTACTGGTTAAGAGTAAATTGAGATGGCACACAGCACAAATTGAAAATTCAAATTTTCGAATGGAAAAAAAAAAGCAATTTCAGGATATTTCTTTATTAGAAATCATGTAGCTACAAGCTTTCCAGCTCTCCCAGATCATAGAACTATATGTTGAGGGTCTCTAAACAAATTTTTACTTTGATAAAGTGAAGCTTTATCTAGTACATCTTGATCTAGTACGGAGAGGTCAAACGAGGTCAACCAAAATGTAAATTTTGTTCCAGCTGTTTCATTGTAATTTTATATACTATATAATTATATATTTCACTTATTTTATCACTAATAGTGTTCAATCTATCCATATGCAACAGTTTGGCATCATTTTGAGAGCCTGGATCCTCTCTGAGACTGTTAATGTTTGTCATCCATGGGATTTTATCGTCTGAATTCCAGTTTTTTTAACCTCCAGAGCCTTAAAGCCAGTGTGAAGGGCCGATTTGACCCAATGAACGTTCCATAGATGCATCACAGCCTGCTCTTCCGCTAGCAAGCACACGAGGCACACAACGGCAGCGCTAGCTTTGAATTCAAACAGAAGGGCGTCCGCTGTGCAGATAGACAGTAAACATGAACGGATTTAAAAAAAAAATTGCTGCAGAACATCTCAAAGTAAGGAGCTGGTTTATGATGTGATCGATTATGCGGATTATGATGATGGCTTTGTTTTGTAAGTAAAACTGCGAGGCTGTGTCATAGCGGAATGTGACAAAATGGCTGCGACCGTCTGGTCGCTAGCAATCTCCGGAGCTAACGGGTGTTAGCATTGAATTAAATTTTCTAAACGTTATTGGCATAAATGTGGCAAGTGGGGCTGCCTAGGGAGCGTTATATTGATTGTATTACTTGGTATTATACGTAGCTTTGTCATATGTTGTGTTTGGAGTTTGTACAAACAGCTGAGATGACTTTGTAGCGCAGTTTGAGCAGGTATGCGGCATCATTATATTCGTTACTGATGAGTGCACGTTATAAGTGGATTCATTTTTGGATGCATGCTCTGCCCCCGCCGGTGGGGGCGCTCGGGCCAGATTGGTTTTAAGTAAATCAAATATTAAAAAAAGAAGAATAGGACCTTCAAGTAATGTATACATTTCTAATAAACCTAAAAACCACTGACAAATAATTCATTATTACATAATACTGTAATGAGCACAGCAAAATATAGAGGTGAGAAATGTTTGCATTTGGTTAAGTGCTCGCCACTTAATGTGACTGAATATATAGTGTCGTATGACGTCACTGCTAGTAAGTTAGTCAACTTGATGAAAAATAGCAAATAGTCTTTTCTGGGATTGAGGAGCTGTTTACTTACTTGAAATGTATCAAGAGTAGACTTCAGTTTGGCAAAGGCTGGATTAAGAGACGATGTGACCATTTATAGGTACATTTGATCACTTGAACTATGCTGCATTTGTATTTGCATGTATTTTAATGGATGCTTTAGGCTCCATTTATACCGGCACGGACAGCAGCGCTGGCATTGTTTACACATTGTTATACTGTGTGACCTTCACAGGTGTGCAAGGCTGGACTGGGACAGCCAGCCAGTGGGGAAAGGTAGCCCTTTGGCACCAATTTTGTGTTGCACTTTAAGAAGTGTAGTCTGAAGCCTGACAGAGCCACATTACCAGATCAACAAAATAAAAGAAGCAGATTCTTTAGTAGTGAACTATGAACTCAAAATGTGTAAAACGAGGAGCAGCAGGAAGCTGCCTCACTATAATCCAATATTTATTTTCAAAAAACAGTGCAGGTAGGTGACTACCCATGACCACCAACCTCATTCTGCATGGATGATAGGCAACACAATGAAACACAGAAAACTGTGCTTGTAAGTGTAAGTGTACTCTGCATACCAAGACGCTCATAATAGTTTGGGACGCTTCATAATTTCCTAAAGTTTTGCACAGACCGATCGGTAACCAACAACTATATAAATAGTTGGACACTCGGGGTTAATTTGGACACACCGAGGCATCCTGAGGGATCTCGTCTCCCCAGCCTAACCGCAGAGCGTATGTAATCTGATTAAAGTGATTGATATACCTATTCTAAATTAGCATGACCTAGAGTGCCTTAGCCTCTTAGCGTCTCTTTTTTCCAAACAGAAAAAAAAACAACAACACTATAACTGATTAAAGACAGCAATAAAAAAAAATCTGCTATTGGGCAGATACAGTCATGAACAGGAAGCCGTGTCTCTGGTGTATAAAAGAGCTTTTAAAGCTAAACATAACTCATTCGTCTGACAAACAAAAAAAAACAAGTCTATCAAGGAAAAACTCTGTTATGGTACGGAAGATAGAAGAGTTTTAAGGGTAATAACTCTGATGAAGGCCTTGATAGAAGTAAATAAATAGAAGTAAAGAGCACTCTTACTCAGTTGATGTTGCCAACTTGAGTAACTGGTGTACTTCATCATTTATTTCATCTGTTATGAATAACAAATTGTACTGCCACTTTGTTGCAGGCTTGTCAAAGCTCAGTTGGATGTCTAATAGACAAGATTACGTCTGTGAGGAAAAGGATCATTAATGGTAATAGTTCAATGTGTAACGTGAAAGAGGTCACTCTAAATCAAACCCCCCCTCAGAAAACTTGCACCCAGCTTTGCAGTTTTGCACAGCATACATACATTGAATGTTGTTGCTGCATTCGGTCAAACAGAGTCGCACACACAGTAAGTGATGTTGCCACAACAGCTACTATAATGGGAAAGTGTAGTTTGCATTCATCAGGCGTGCAGAAACATGCCTCCGGATGAATTTTTCAGTTTCTTCTGGTTTCCCCCAAGTTTCCAAAGAAATGTATGCCGTACTTTTAAAATGGACAAACCTGTAGTTTACACGTTGGAGTAGTGCGTGTCTTTCCTACGAGTTTGGCCTACGCACATTTAGCTGCAAACCTAATTAACCCAGTGAGGAAAACCCCACCAACATAATACCGCAGTAATCCTGAGGCCACACTAATCGCCTGTCTCATAGGCAAACTGGAGCTTTGGGATTCCACAGGGTTAAAAAAAAACACCTAAGACTGTGAGATGCCCATTTCGAGTCTGGTCACTCCAATGTGGAGTTCATACTCAAAGGTTTCCGGACTATGGGCTGTTGAATTACAGGCCGGTCATGGGGCAGACACAGCAAACAGAGAACACTGACAAGATTGATGTCAAATCAATTCAGGATATGTATAAAAAGTTTGTCATGGAGTGCCCAAGTGGACTACTTTTTCTGCACGAGTTCAAGCGTTTCTTCGGTGTGGACCCGACAGGGGAAGCGTCCGATTATGCGGAGAACATGTTTCGAGCTTTTGACAGAAACGGGGTGAGAGAGTAAAAGCTTGTTACAGCCTGACATACTGTTCATCTTCACCAACATGTTGGAAAATGTGATTCAATGTGTTCTGATTCAACCTACCTTTTCAGGACAATAGAATTGATTTCCTGGAGTTCGTAGCAGCACTGAACCTTGTTTTCCGGGGAGACCTGGAGCATAAACTGCGCTGGTCATTCAAGGTGTATGACAAAGACGGCAATGGCTATGTGGACAGGGAAGAACTATGGTCAATAATTGATGTAAGTCTACCTTTAGGTCAGCTACAACTGTCTTGTGGGTGTTGGTTGCAAGTGAAATACTGAGCTTGAAAAAGGAGAATCCCTCAAAGTAAGTTGTCCTCTTACCAAAATGGCATTTAGCTTCAAGTTTAAACTTAAGCAGCAGATGATAGCAGTCGTATATTTTCATCTTGGATCTTCTTCTAGGATGTGTACCCCTACCATATAAAATATGTCTGGAGTTCTCAAACTAAAGATGAGTGAAGACAGAATAAAGAAGGAAAAATTATTCTCTATAAGAAAAAATATATGTTTATAAGCTATATACAAGTATAGCTTATATACATATGGAATGTGTGGATGTTGACATGCACTGTACAGCGCTGTTAGTTGTCCGACTAGAAAGGTGCTAAGTATATGCAAGGCTATTTAACATTTAAGTTTCGGCAAACCACGGATATGTTGAATGTAGATGTTTTTACAGCAAGTGAAGTAGTACAACGTTGTTGCGTTACGTTGTTGCGTTACGTTGTTGCGTTACGTTGTTGCGTTACGTTGTTGCGTTTGTTGCGTTACGTTGTTGCGTTACCTTGTTGCGTTACCTTGTTGCGTTACCTTGTTGCGTTACCTTGTTGCGTTACCTTGTTGCATTGTTTAGTTACGTTGTCACATTATATTAGATCTACATTATAACTCTTCTCCCCTATGTAAAGTGTCTTTGGGTACTTAGAAAAGCGCTATATAAAACGAAAGTATTATTATTATTATTACTATTATTATATTATTACACAAATCATAATCTTTTTTCAAACCTTAACCAAGAAGTTTCTTTGCCTTAACCTAACCAATCGTTTCAAAACATCAACTAAGAGACACTGTGTGTTTCTGCAAGCTTGATACAAGGCTGATATTAAAGGTATTTGTTAAATGTATTTTTGGTATTAGGGTATCTGGGGTTTGCAGAAACCTACAATGCCAGCATCTGTTCTGGCGACTGGATGCTAGCTGCAGGTGTGAGAGTGAATGTAAAAATGTGGATTATCTGAGGATTATCTAAACCATGATCACTCAGGTTCAAGTCTGAACCCAAATATTCAATTTGTTTCTCTGCTGGATTTCAATGTTTTTCTTCCAGATCAAACTGGTTTTCCCAATAGCGATGTATTATTGTGGTAACTGGTAACATAGGAATCTGTATCTTTTCTCTGATTAATTACTCTCAATCTAAAGCAAAACTAAATGCAATGCCAGGACTGTGCAAACTGGCTTGAAGACTGTCAATGGGTTGTTTACAATCTTTAAATTCAATCAGTTGTATTTGTTAAATCAAACAGAATAACTCATATTCAAAATATGTGATGATAAATTGAGTGCTCAAGATGGTCAATCTTCATTTATTCAGTCTACCATGCATCGCTAAAAAGGCTGTTGATATGACATTTTCTTTGTTATTAACATTAAATATTACATTTATTTTTTTGTAGAGCCTCTATCGGATAAAGAAAGGCTCAAAGATCGACACGGATGATACACAACTTACAGTGGATGAAGTTGCGGATCGAATATTACAGGCCGTCGATAGTGATGGTGATGGTAAGCTTTCATTACGGCACGTGTCATGTTATGCAAGGAAAACACTTTTGTAGAGGGAACACTTTGTTGTTTCAACAGAGAGCATGAATCCAGACTTTTGACTTGTTTTTGTTCCACAGGTCAAATTAACCTGGAGGAGTTCATCAGAGGCGCACAGGAGGACCCCTGGGTGCTCAACATGTTGCAGTTGGACATGAACCCTGCTGGATGGGTGCTGGAGCAGCGGAGAAGGAGCACACACTTCTGAAATGACACGGGCCTTCTTCATGTGGCCAAAGGGAGCACAATCATGGCTGAAATCTAGGAATGGCTTTATGTATTATTATATACAATACATTATTAATGTATTAAACACACATTTTACAATTTTGTAATTCACAGACTGAAGAAAGGAAGACATTTTTGATAATTGGCTCTTAGTACGACTATAATTCAACTATAATAATTAAGCTTATGGTTAAGATTAATTACATTTTTTTAAAATACTATTCAAGCTATATATATATATACATATATATGCTTGCTATATAGTGCTCAAGTCACAGCCTTCTTGTTATAAAGTGTCAATATGTAAATAGTGTATGATAATGTCTGCTTTTCTATTGTTGTTTTTTCTTTGTTTTTCATTTTTTTCTTTGTTTTTTCAGCAAAAAAACAACATTACTAGAACACTATTACATTCACATTGTGCGTATTGAATTAAAGTCCATACTGTAAAGTAATGTTGTTCTACCTGATTACTGTTATAAAAGGCAGTTTTTTGTTTTCTTAATCCTATGAATTAAAGTTCAGTAAAAAAAAACACAAGTCATTGTCATGTCCTGCTTCCCAGCTGTACGAATGTGTGCTAGTGTCTTAGTCTTAGACCCGAAATGCATGCTCACCTCTTTATTATAAGAAGTGTTAAACATTCCTTTTCCCATCCAGACCGCACGAGTTACAGAGATCTCCTCTTGCGCCACTGTAAACACAGTGGCCTGTCCTCCCCCCACCTCTTCCAAGTCACTCAGAACCGTAAACCCTTGGGATTTACTCACTCAGTTATTCTAGCTCAACAGGTTTACCTGACTGTACCCCTGTGAATCATTACTGACTCAAAATTGAAGATTAGAAAGAGCTGGTTAACATTTACATAGCATACTACGGCCTGTGATTTGCAGTGCAATTTTGGTGTTTGAATTAGGTACCAATAAATATGTACAAAGTGTTAACTCTTTAATTACACAGTAAAAAACAAATTACAATTGTAATTGCTAGGGGGCAGGGGTGTAACGAGTGATTATATAGGCCTTTGACAGAATAAAAGTTGACATCACAGTAGGAAAAGTAAAGCTTTAAATGATGAAACCGATGATGGCTGAATCCCCTAAGCCCTAAATAAAGCATGCCATTACTATACCAGGACCTGATCCACAAAAAAGTATTAGAGGATAGATGAATGTTGTTGTTTTTGTACAAAGGTAAATAAGTGCAAGTTAATTTTATCACTAGCCACTAGAGCTGTCAACAGCTACAGAGAAATGTACCTGTAGGTGTTTCTGTACTTATAATAGTGACTACAGGGGCTTTTATTGTAGATATAAATCATAATTTTAGTAAGCAATAGCGGGAAGAGTACCTGTGACCCTGAGTCACAAAAGGGTCAAGATGGGATCAAGCGTGTGGATTACTGCTTTAAACACAGCTTGCAAAAGACTTTGGCTAAAAATAAGCCTCTTGGTTAGTGTCAAGCATCACATGAATCAGTTATTACACTCCCCTCGGTTCAAGACCGTCAACTGCAGCCATGAGGAGGACACTGGACTATGTCTTAAGGATATGATTTTAACAAATCACCCGTATGTATTTATTTTTTTTTCAAATTAAATAAGAAATTCTGAGTTTTTACTGCAGCGGCATGATTTAGAATTCAGCATGGGTCAAAATCAGCAAGTACAGGCACAGGAAGAAGAACTGGAGTTAAACTGCATCCAGGACCTCTACAGGTCATACATCACGGAGTGCCCCAGTGGATCTTTGTACCTGCACGAGTTCAAGAAGATGTTTGGAGTACAGCATGGTACACCCGAATCGCAGTACATGGACAGCATCTTCCGAGCATTTGACATGAATCAAGTGAGTTACGAAGCCGCTTCAACTGAAAGTCTAAGCAAAACGAGCAACAATGATTTGTTCCCTGAATTGAGTTATTTAAAAAAAAAAATGTCCCATCTATAAACTTCCCTTCAAGTAATTTCTCCCTGTTTTTCAGGACAACACCATGGATTTTATAGAGTACGTGGCGGCGCTTCATCTTGTTCTGCGTGGAAAGCTTGAAGACAAGCTGCGGTGGTCTTTCAGGGTGTTTGACAGCGATGACAACGGCCGCCTAGACAGAAATGAACTGCGAAAGATTGTTAAGGTAAAAAGTGTTGATTTCATGAACCACTTTTCATTTCATTTAGGTTTGCCCTGATGTTTTAGCCTCAGTTCTCATGTGTTTGTCAGAAGACCATCTCTATGTTTTTAGTTATCCGTTGCATTAACTGTATATTTAAGAAGCAAATCCAGCAATGTTAGCTTGATTAAGTACCAACCAACTGTTCGCTTGACTAGTTGTTTATGATGACCAATGGCCACATATATCATATCCGATATTTATAGTATTGAATATAAGTTCTACTCCAGTGCATAGAAAAGTTCTTACTTTTAAGGACTTATTTGAAAACAGTATTTTTGATCAACTTCAACAATGATGGTGCAAACTATAAACTCACACACTGACAGAGTCTACAGCCAAGCTAACAGCTCTATGAGGCTGTACCTACAGGCACAGTGGTGACTTGAGCTAAATGCTAACGTCAGCATGCTTACGTGCTCACAATGACAACGCTAACGAGCTGATATTTAGCAGGTAAAATGCTAATCATCTTAGCATGTTAGCATGCTAACAATGACTAAAGAGCACGAAACGCGAAGTACAGCTGAGGCTTATTGGAAATCCATTAGTTTTGCAAGGTATCGGAAGTAAGCAAGTATTTTTAAATGTTAACCAGCTGATTGTGCTAGATAAAATGTTTAGTGATTATCAAAGCTATTATTGATCATTTTGGGTCTATGAATGTCTGATCAGAATGTTATGGTAATCCTTTTAGTTTAGAGTCTGGGTCAAAGTGGTGGACCAACCAACCAACAGACCATTAGACCGTCATTGCCATCCCTAGAACCATGGCACTAGCGTGGCTCAAAACCCCACAGTTTGTCAATGGCTTTATCCGTTCAAGATGAGAAACTGTCTAATTGCTGGATTTTTCTGTCAGATAATCTACAAGATAAAGAAAGGCATTGTGTCTGATGAAACGGGAACACAGAACCTCACTACTGAGCAGGTGTGTGAGCGCATCTTTCAAGAGGTCGATGTGAACGGTGATGGTACGTTGACTGCAAACTCAAAACCAATAAAAATCCTCGAACAAAATCCCTCCAAAAATAAGGTTTCCTCAATATTTAGTCGTAAATAATTCCCTCACAGGTATTCTGTTTGTGGTGCAGGTCAGATTACACTGGACGAGTTCGTCGAGGGGGCTCAGAGGAGCCCATGGCTGCAGAACTTCCTGCGGCTTGATGTCAATCCCTGCGGATGGGTCCAGAGGTACTTGTGTGACAGGAAACTGAGTTCCAAAAGTTCGTGAAGGCCTTCAATATCTTCAGACCAGACTGCCAAATTGAAAGGAACTGCATTGTGAACCTCCACGAAAAAGATAAATGCTTATACCAGCAATGTGTGAGAAGACTCCTCATGTCTTTATTGTGCAGTACAAAACCAGCATTTTGTTGACTCTCCCATTTTTTGTTCAAGAACTCTTAAAATACTCCAACTTGGCTTGAGCAATTTGCTCGAGCAATTTCACTTGAAAAAAGAAGCTTTTTAAGATATGTGATTTTACCAGAAATATGACATTATGTAGAATATCAATTACTTTGTGGCCTCATATTGCTTTGAAGTGTTTGTTCATGAATTGTAAACTATATGTTCATATTTTTAATAAATAACTTCATGAAACTTGGTGGTTTTTGGTAGCATACAATGTGGTGTGGTATTTCCCTACAGCTACGGCTACAATGGAAATAAAGGACTCTCATGTTTGGTTTATATGTCGAATGGAAACACAAGGTTAACGAAGCCAAGGAACAGAAGTAGTTGCTTGAAAAGGGCACTCCAGCAGTTTACAATTGCACTCTCAAGTGAAGGTCAAAATTGATAATGCAAAGCCATCCTAAATTTTAGTGCCTGGAATGGGTCAAGCTTGAAAACTACTCAATCCTACACTTCCCATGATGCATCTACATAGCGAACGTTGTTACGTACCCAAGCTCCTTCGCTGCTAAACAGCCATGTCATTTAAATTCCACATCCCTGTTTGTAACTTTAAGTCTTCAAGTCTAAGTGAATCATTTTTGTACGCCTGTCAAGATCTGCTGATTAAGACTATATCCAAATAATTAGGCTGTGTGCTCAATTTGAAACTACTAACTACATTTACTGGACTTGTGGCAGTTATCATGATCATTATTTATATCATGTCTATTTATTTCTGACAACCTTCAACCACAACTTTCGAAACCAACTGACCGCATCAAACTGCGGTCAGTAGAGGTACTTCCTGTACCTCCTTTTCTTTGAACTGATGCTTTATTATTGGTAACTTGGTAAAGTTTGTACTCATAAAACTTTTAAAACGTTATGTACTGTATACACCACAAACGTTGAAACAATAAAACAGAAATCATGATTTATGACAGTTACTATGGGAAGTAGTGAAAGTTTGTCTCACTTCCCTATCTCTGTGGTGGGAAATGGTTTGCGTCATTCACGGGCTAAGCAGTTGAGCAGGCATCCCTCCTCAGTCACTTTATGCGGATATCTCTCAACAAGAAACGTGATCCATAGATATCTGAAGAGAATGTGAATAAAATGGCCTTTCTAAATGGTAAGCAACCTAACATGTATTTTGAATATAGTTAGGGGTCTGTGATTATTGTTGACGGTGTTGACATATCTGTCTGTGATACAGGGATATGATATATTGAGAGATATTTTAATTGTTCTTTTATGCTTGCTCAAGGTTAAGTATTTCCAGTGAGGTATATTTCCTTAAAAAACAATATTTCGTACCGTGCAAACAATATTAAGGTAGATTTTACGATCAACCTATGTTCTGTTTTGTCAGACTACGAGCCCTGTCATCCTGGCATTTATCACAACATTGTTTCTGACACAAATTAATTCATATAAAGTGAATCATTGTAATCATTGGATTCACTAGCAGAGGCCCAATAAATCTGTGCGGGGCTTTTGTGTAGAGCTTAACTTTTGGTTAGCTTTAACAAACCGCTTTGACAGTGCTGATCTTTTTAAGGGAACAGAAAGTCCAAGCCACATTATTACGTGTGACACCATTAAAAGTTAAACAATCCTGTATGCTGACCAGGGGTGTAACAATACACATATTTGTATTGAACCGTTCGGTACGAGGCTTTCGGTTCGGTACGCATTACGAACCAAACAGTATGTTTGAATAATACTATTGCATTTGGAAAGTGCAGATGCTCAAATTGTGGGAAGTATAATGTTCTCTCGGTGGAGCCACTGCGCTCAACAAGGCAAACCACCCGACGTAACAGACAACGCGCTGCCTGACACGCCCACCACGGAAGAAAAACATTCTACTCTGGTGAGCCATCTAGTGAGCTACCTGACCTTAACAACACACTACCTCACTACTGAATGGGAGATGAAGAGCCATGTTCTCCAGACAGAGTCTCACCAGCGAGGATTTGTTTCTTCAGTTTCTAGTGTGAACAAGCACAACTTCTGAAAGTGTTCAGGCAGACAGAGAGTGATCAGAATCTTTGATTTACCACAATGTAATGTTTCACCTGGAGTAAGCAAACTACCAGAGCCCCGTTTCTCAAGTGCATCAAGGGATATTCTTAAAAAAAAGGGGGTTTGTTTCAAGAAGCAGGTGTTCTGGATAAGTTTGTTCAGTAAAACCATCAGTTACCTTAAACCTGGGTCGTGGACTGATGTAGAAAAAGCTGTTTCTGTTTTCTTTTGTGAGACTGACTTTCCTAGACAATTGGTTAACCTGCTTTTTTGAAAAAGGGTCCAGATCGTACATGCTGTAAACCTATACTCATTCATAACACAGTGGTCAGTTGGGAGGAATGGGACCTGTCAGGCCAGAAACTGAAGTCCATTCCTCAAGATCTTCTACCGCACGCTAGAAGTGTGGATTTGTAGAGGAACAAACTGAAACGAGTCACCGGGATCTCAAGATTTACCCATGTGATGGAGCTTAATCTCTCCCGGAACAAGATAATGGAGGTTTCTCAGGAAATGCACAACCTGCACAGACTAGAGGTACTCTACATGAACCAGAACAACCTCAGAGCCATTCCAGAAGGAATCTTCCCACATCTTCAGAGGTTAAAGTTCCTAAAAGTCAGCAACAATCGCTTGGCCAAGCTCCCTTCAGATATAAACCAATGCACCAGTATCACTTACCTGGACCTTTCCAAGAACTGCCTGCAAAACATTGAACCACTAGTTGGTCTCCCAAAATTGAAGGAGCTTTTGGTTGCAAACAACCAACTTACTGAGCTCCCATCCAAGCTCTTCGAGAACGGTAGCTGTGAGCTGACCGTGTGCAAGGCCGCGGGGAATCCACTTAGGTGTCCACCAGAGGAGGTCTGTGCTGGAGGGGTCATGGACATCAAGAGCTACTTCAGTCAAATGGAGGAGAACCCAAACACACACAGTGCCTGGACAGTCAAGACCATGTTCCTGGGCTCCTCCATGGCAGGGAAGTCCACACTCTGTCGCAGCCTGAGAGAAGGGAAACCTGTGGCGGTGGCAGTGGAACATCGGACTGAGGGAATCGAGATCAGTCAACTGTACGTCCAGGAAGTCCGTTTCCTTTTGTGGGACTTTGCAGGGCAGGAGGAGTACTACCTGACACACCATGTCTTCATCACACCACGAGCCCTTGTCGTCCTCACTTGTGATTTAGCCAGGTGAGCAATCGTAACGTTTTTGATTAATCATCTTTTAAGACCGTGGTTCCCAGTCTAAGCTATGTTAGCTGCTCAGTTGGTCCACCACTTTTATGCAGACCGGAATATCTCAACATGTATGAGATGGATTACCATGAAATTGAATACCCATATATGTCTCACAAGTAAAAAACAACACATACTATTGAGCACACTATTTTGGAAATTAGCTCATGATTAAATTATTTGATTTTGATTCTCAATCAGCTACAGCACTGAAGATCCACATTCTTTCAAAGACCAACTGTGGTTCTGGATAAACAACATACAGTTGCGTGTGCCAGACTCAGTGGTCCTTCTGGTGGGAACACACTGCGACCAGTGCAGAGACCAGGAGGAGGTGATGGAGAAGAAGAAAGACATCGAGGAGAAGATGAGAATCATGTTGACAAACAGGAAGACGGTTTTAAAACACCAGAAGAAAAATCTGGAAGAAAACCTGGACATTGCTCTCTTTATGGACCAGCTAGATGAGCTGGATTGCCTTTTGGACTACAATTTGAAGGTACTGGCTTAATTGAGGCATGTGGTCTATTATGCTAAAAACGTTAAAGGTCTTATTTTTGTTTAATATGTTTGGTTTTTTATCCTTACAGACGCAAAAGCACTATGAAACTCCCTTAGCATATGCATTGTGATACCGTGTAGGTTTCCTGCCCTCACAGATGTCCTTGAACTTCCTCTTAGGTTCTGGATCTCGTAACCCTTGACTGCACACGGTCTGATGATATTTCAAAACTCAGAAGTCATATTTTGACATGCATTCAATCAGAGAGTGTTATTCTTTGTTCTGAGTGCATCTTACCAAAAAGCTATGAAGCGGTAGAGCAAGCCATTCATACACTTGTCGCACTAGAGCAAATTCCCCAACATGGTAAGTAAATTTTCAACTCCAATGACGGTATACTTTATTTCAAGTATTACAGAGTATTATCCTATTCATTTTACTCTTTGAATAAAATGCTCTATCATTCAGGTATCATTCCACTTGACGAACTGGGAGATTTAATTCTAAACCATGTTAAACTGAGCAGAGAGAGTCTCCACTCCATCCTACGATTCCTTTTGCGATATCTGCATCGGATCGGGTTGATCGTTTGGTACGAAGACATCAGTGTGCTCAGTGACCGAGTGTTTGTAAAGCCTTCGTTTCTCATCTCATTGTTTAAGGTCAGTGTTGGCTTTCTGTTTCCAAATGCACACATATAATAACAGATGATACATTTGGGCAAATTGTGTGCATAGTGCCAGCATCATAAGAACAGCGGAAGTCTTTTTGTCCCATTACCCACAGTAAGTATGTTTACATGGTTCACACACCATATTTTCACTCTCCCCATCTCTTTTTGTAAATGCAGACTATTGTGAGACATGACCTGGTGCAGCAACTGGAAGGGGTCTCCAGAGACCTTCTCATGCAAGAGGGGGTTCTGGTGAAACAGAAGATCACCTGGGTGCATGACTTGAGGTGCAGAGGCACCCTACACAATGCGGCATTGCGCATCTTGGTCCGCAGAGAGTTAGAGAAACTGGTCGTGGACGATGACGACTTGGTCAGAGAGGTGGTGGGAACCAAAAGGGAGGAAGGCATGCTACTCGCCCTACTGCAGCATTTTGAGGTCTGCCTCCCCTCTTTTGTCGGCGGCTACCTGAACCCCGAGGCACCAGACGTCCTCCCTGGCGAGAAGCAGTGGGGGTACACCAGGGAGGCCAAGAGAGAACCAGATGGAGCCTGTCTCTTCCCCATCTACCTAAAGGATGACCTTACAGTCTGCCACAAGTGGGGTGAGGACAAGCAAGATGACGTCAGTGTCCACGTGTACTTCCTGCCTGAGATCCCTCACGGCTTCTTCCACAGGTATCAAAGCTTGAAATATCTTTCATCGTGTGACATTGACTAACAAATATGTTACTACTCAAGTGTTGATTCAATGTGTATTAGACACATTGAAATAACAGCTGTAGCCTACTTTATCTGACACTTTTCATTTGTTGTATTGATTCAAATACTGAATGTCCTGGTGCAAAAGTATTCTGTTTATTTGCTTGAATTATAGATATGCTATGAATATAAGTTAAACTGTAGGTCTTGGAAGTCTTTGTCAGGATTGGGCTTTGGCCCCTGTTGTTCCTGTGTCTGTGTAGCTCCGCCTCTGATCTCCTCCCGGCTCCCTCCTGTGTCTGAGTGTGTTTCCTGATTGCCCTCATTCACTACACCTGGGCCCAATCACCTGCCCCTTGGTTTTCCCTCTGCCAAACCCTCTCATATAAACTCCCCTGCTTCCCTGTTCCGGTTGTCGGATCGTTTTTGTTGCTTCCCCGTGTGTGCTCCGTGTTCCGGCATTTGTCCTTCCCCAAGTGTGCTTCGTGTTCCGGTATTTTGTCCTTGTGTTTGTGTCTATGTTTTGTGACTTTGCCTGTTCTACAGTTTTTGGGATTTTTGCTCGCTCCCTGTTGGAGTCGCTTTAAGTTCTTGGTTCTTACTAGTAAAATAACCTTGCCTTCCACCCCGTCTCCAGTGTCTGCACTTGAGTCTTTGCTCCACCCCTGCACCACACCTCATGACAGTCTTGGAGTTGAAATGACGCAATCAGTGAGAGAGACGACGTCTCTGTTAGAGCTACAGAAAGATTCAGTCCACTTGTGATGGTGTTAAAGTACATAGTGAAGGTTCTTCCCTCGCTTGTTCTATCTATCCCTGCATACTCGCACAAAAAACAAACAATTGAAAACTTTCTGCATCATTTAACTTCCCTAAATTGTTTGTATCTACTGTCCGTAACCGTCAGAGTCATCATCCAGACGTGCTCCCTGTTCCCTACTCACTGGGTGGGGAGAGAGCAGTGTCTTCTCTGCTGTGGAAACCAACTGGCCCTGGTGAGACAGACGAATAAAGATGAAGATGTGTTCGTAGAGATACGCTGCCGGAGACCTGACAAGCATGAGGGTAAGAAAAAACAAAAAACAAGGTTCACTCTTTCATATTGACTTCAAATCCCCTGCACAGCTAGAGTACAGACAGCTTCTTCCTCTCCTCAGAGTTTCGACGGTTGTGGGATCTGATCTTGGCGGTGATGTCCAAGTTGTTTGCGCTGTCCAAGCAGTGGCCGGGACTGACTCAGCAGGTGCACACACCCTGTCCAGAGAGAGGCTGTCCACACTACTTCACCTGGAGGGACTGGCAGGAGCTCAACAACACTGACTTCTACAACATGTAAGTGCTACCTCAGATGGGGGGGGGTTACCCTCTGTTTGTGCCTCGCATGTATTATAATTTACTTTTGATTCACAGCGCTATGCACCTGTTTGAGTAAGCTGCCGAAAGGAGGTCTCTGGGCCGGGTGATTAAACTCGCCCAGCGCATAATTTGTACCCCATCTATCGAGCGTCAATGGTATTGGTGAGGTGCCTGAGAAGAGCCAAGATGATATGTAGATACAAAACCCACCTCATCAACAATTTGAAAAACAACATACGGAGGAGTTTTGGATAATACTTTAAAACTAAAAAAGGTTTTAGTTCTGTGACTTGAATGTAAAGATAATACTCTTGACAAGAGGCAGAAACTGGGGCTTTTCAAACATTGTTTCCAAATGGGACGCAATTTAAAAAAAGCTGAAAGGATACCTCCAAATTGTTTGAATATTTTGTGATCAACTTTATATGAAAATTGTCTAATATATTAGACGGCAATGTTAAGAATCCAACTGTTCATGGTCTCCCAGTATGATTGCTTATTTAATGTGACAGACGTGCCATGTTTTCACTATCATACCCGTCAGATTGTTTCCATTGAAGCAAGGAAAACGTGGTCACACCGTTCATACTTTGTCTGTTTTTAACAGTGTAAAGGAGGAGAAACTAGTTTGCAGAGGAGGCCATACACGACGGACGGAGCTGATTTTTCCAAAAGGTAAATAAATGTCTGTGTTTACGTGTGTGGTAGGGGGGGGGGGGGCACAACGAAGATGACTCGCATCACATAACCCCATAGTTCTGCAATTGCAACAGTCTAAAATGGTTCTCTGAAGGGCAACTTTCACTTAATCAGGGTTTTGATTTGTTTTGTGATAAAAGTCTATGTGGCAGGAAAAGCTGCTTGATGTTGCCTGTCCAATGCATATGATACTGACACCGATGCACACTTTTACGACTGTGAATTTTGTCCCGTTAGTCACACGAGTCGCCGGTGTGTTTTCCTCTCATATAGCTCCTCCGGCAAGCCTCCTCGCTCCAAGAGAAGCGCTTTAAGAATTGGGTGGGACGCCGCTCAAGATGGAGCGCTGAGATGGATTTCCGGTATCGTAAGCCGGAGAAGGAGTCACAAAATCGAGAAATGGGGAAGGCCCTTTGTCCGTTTTGGCGTGGGCGTGGCTTCTCCATTCTCACCGACTCATCAGCCATGCAGTATTTCAACCTCAGATCTTCACACATCCAGGGCCAGATCATTGTCTCAGCTGCTGTGGTAGCTACTTGACTCAGGCCGCTGTAGTTTTGCGAGAACTGATTCTCATGTCGTTTTGACATTAAACATTCTTTCCCCCTGAGCTTCAGGATCAATCCCCTTCCTGCCTGCTTGCCCCCGTGCGTCCTCAACCCTCATTCAGCCTGGTCTGCACTCCACCCTCGCTCCCCTCGGTTCCTTAAACAATTCTTTTGCGATTCATAGCCACACCACAACATGGATAGGGGAATAAAGACGAAGGGAAGATGGAAATACATTTTGGACAAGCAGGACGACAGAATGAAGAACACTTTTTACAAATGTATTTCTGTTTTTACCGTCTCTTCTCACAGTCTCCCTGTGTATAGTGTCTCCCTCTGCTGTTGTCTCTCTGACATGACTCTTTAATGGTCTCAGCTTTTGTTTAAGCAACATGCCAACATACTGTCTCCAAGGTGAAATGTTTATTTGTTTCACACTGTGAGGACAAGTCTAACGGTTTTTATTCTCAACACTGTCAGGTTGTCTTTCTGTAATAAACTACTATACTGTTGTTGTATATAGATCTGCAGGATAATTCACACTTGTTACATGCATGCCAGTCATATAATGATAAATGCATTGGGTCAGATGTTTAGATATTAGTCTAATCTGAAACTGACCAGCCTAATGAAGACCACTTTAGCGGGAATCCACCTCTGTTTTCCATCCAGTTCGCAGCCCCTCTCCTCTCTATGGGAGCTCCTGCTGCCTTCACGGTCTCCTCGTAAACTCCATGCACAGAATGTGATGTGTTTTCAAGTGCTTTTAGTCAGACGAAATGAGACATTATTAAATCAGACACAGTAAGACAACAGTTCCCGTGATGGGGGGGGGGGGGGGGAGGTTCTCTGTGCCTGTATGGTGGGCCTATTACAGCCTATGCTGGTCTTTACATTCAAACACTGTAAACAGTCTAGTGCCTGTAAATTTTAGCGTGTTTGCACTTTTGACGTTAAGCCAAATATTACTTCCATATTTAGGATTTAGGATTTATAGGCTAATCATAACAGCTGAGCTGGTTTGTACAATGGACCAATACGTTACATCCATGGGGACTCGGAAAAAAAAAATTTGTATCGTTAAGACATTCTTGCACAGTTCAGCCGAGTCGCTATTATCCCCACGGTCCGGGAAGGCAGCACCCTATCGCTGCATCGCCGGACCTCAGGTGTCTCTGCTGGGGCGGCCGCACAGCGCGAGCAGCCGATGGAGGAACGGTAAACGTAGGGGCGGCATGGCGGACAGAGAGAAGAGACGAGCCAGCCCGCCGCCCGGCCGCGACATCCAGGTGAACTCCCCGGCCAGCTTCAGGTAAGCGCCACCGGAACGGGAAAGAAGGGAGCCTGGGGGGGGGGGAGGAGTGGGGGGTGCGAGTCGCTCGTGCCGGCTGGGCTCGAGAGCGCGGCTCCACAACCGGAAAGTGCTGATGATGCTGGCTGCGTTCGGCGGATTGAGAGTCGCAGTGTGTCGTTGAGCCGCTTGTTTTGTGTTTGTTTTTTTTTTTGGGCGTGTCTGCGTCCCCGGAGGACCAGCACGAGCGCTGTGCTCCCTCTGCGTGTAGAACCGGAGCCCCTGAGTCCGGGTGCTGTCGTTAGACTTCGTGCTCCAAACTGAAGTCCCTGTATAATAAATTGCAGCTGCAGTTTGTTATACAAGGACTTCAGTTTGCACGAGTTCCAGCGTCACATATGTGTTTCTATGTTGACCTTTGAAGTTGACACATTTATTTTGAATGCATATTTAAATATGTGTATAATATGCCTACTTTTTTTTAATTGCAACTTAAACCTGAAGGGGTTTTTTTTTGGGGGGGGGGGGGGACACAAAATGTGATGGCTGCTTAACTTAATATATTTCTAATAAATGAATGGGTTTGAATGTATAATTGAGTGGCTGTCAGGGATCAACATACGCTGTTTGAAGTGGTTCGCAAGCTGGCAACCAGGCATCAGCTTGAGGATGAAAATATGGTCTCAATAATTTAAATGTCATATTAGAGTCATTTAATGTTGGTCTAAGTTCTTCCAGACTGACTTTCAGTCGCCTGCAGAATTACTGTACACTCTGGCAACTTGTGACGGGCATTCTATCGTACAGGAATGAATTAGCAATGAGTCGCGTTCAAACATAATTGAATGTTTAGTCGATAGTGAAAAAAATAGCCTCGCGGCTTTGCAGCATAGATGACCCAGAATGCATCAGGACGGTGACCGGTCGGAGCCAATTTAACCCGCAGAACAGGATCGAAGTGGTACGTGTTGGAGAGCTGAGCAGGGCCAGGGATTAGCTGCATGCTGTTGATGTGTCTTTATACTCTGTGTCGCACACACACACACACACACACACACACACACACACACACACACACACACACACACACACACACACACACTGTTGCCTGAGGAGAAGCTGTGATTCTTCAGAGGCATGACTGGAGTGGATGGAGGCCTGTGATCATTACTACACCTCAGTGAGAGAGAGACACACACACACACACACACACACACACACACACACACACACACACACACACACACACACACACACACACACACACACACACACACACACGCCACTGTCTCATTAGGTGAGCTGCAAACAGGCGGGTCCACAGCCGTCTTTCTTCGGATCAGAGCCGCTCCGCCAGTGTTTGATATCTCTTGACAGAAAAAAAATATATAAACATGATTATTTCTCTTTTTTTTTCTTTTCAAGTGTCTCGAAGTAGAAGTAGCGCCGAACAAACCGTCAGGGGAAAACGAGCAATAGAAGCGATAGAGTTTCAGCAGTGCAACTAATTTAAGACACATCCGTGATCCAAATGTGAATTAAAGCGACAATAAATTGTCATTATTATTGTAGAGGATTAGCTTTAAGTGAAACTGTTAACTTATAACAATACCTTCATTTCTACAAAAAATACAAATTAACAAAAAAATAGATAAAAAAGTAAGAACTTAAATGAAGGAATCGTGTTTTTAAAAGACGCTTCCTCTCTTTAATCAGAATTAGGAGACTGAACTGTGTCGATTTGATATCTCAGAGCTGTTGATGGAGAAAAGGAAAAGCCACGATAATCCACAACCTCTGGGTTTGGCCCGCTCCCAGAGCGGCCATACGGCGGCGTGTTTGTTCCTCTCCGTCACCCTCCGTCGCTCTGCAACCTGCTGCCGCTGTGTCGGAGGAGGAGGAGGAGGAGGAGGAGGACGGTCAGCCGGGTCTGTGCGGAGAGGAACGGGACCGGCTCGCCTTTCAAAATCCGGATTCAGTCCACGGTTTTCCTTTAGCTCTTTCATGCGAGCGACCCCAATTTCTTGAGGCTCCTAAAATTTTCATGACTCCTCAACAGAGAGTTAATAAGTCATATGAGTTTGAATAAAACATGTTTCTGTTTGGTTTTCAACAGTTTTGGATTTAACAACAAATAGATCTGACAGGACCTGGTGGTCCTTTTAAACAACACAGGCTGTTCATATCTATACCTATGACAAATACTGCTATGTAATCGGTATATAACCCATGATATCAATTCACATATAATCCGCATAATGATGAGCCAGGACAGGTGATGTGGTATAAGCATGACGAGGAGGTCGGAGTGGATGGATGGGCTGAAATACTCTGGACTTTCACCCAGGAGACCGTTGTTCTCGTCTCGAGTGAAACCAGAAGAACCAGAACATTTGGGCGTGTTGCTCAAACGTCAGCATTTCGGTCATTGAACCCGGCGCTCTCTCTCTGTTACGCCGCTGAAAACCACTTCCTGTTACGGGTTAGGGTTACGTTCTCCACAGACGGAGTACGGCTTTTCATATTTCATATCGCATATTTGGGTCGACTGCGCCTTTAAATTCTCCAGCCCTGCATTGATCGTCTGTGGCACAAGAGGGCGCAGCGGGAGATTCTTTCACATTGGCACCGTGTGTGTGTGTGTGTGTGTGTGTGTGTGTGTGTGTGTGTGTAAAATACAGCACGTATGGAGCAACTCGACGGTGTAGGATTTCAGTCAATTCTGTGGTGCATTATGGGAGAAGAAACTGGGAGCGAATGAAACTAGAGAACCCTCTTGAGACGAAGCGTGTTCTTCTCATATGCAGCTCAATATTTATCTTATTATCTTAAATGCTATTGATGGAGTGTTATTCCAATTTCCTGCAGGTGGTAGAAGAGTGTGTCGTTTTTAAACTGCATTCAGTTTTGTTGTCCTTATATTCATAGATGCACGATTTAAAAAAAAAGAAATATGTAATTGCTTTTATTTTGACTGATATTGCGATATGATTTGAGATATTACTGGAAATTATCTGATGATATTCTAATAAGAAATAAACATTTTGACACACATTTGGGCCTTTTTACGAGTGTTCTCCTCTGGAGATGTATTAGTAGAGGCCATATTCATATATCATAAAATGCATGAGGAATATAAATCACACGTGTAGAGCATGTGTTCTAAAATCCTCCTCCTCCTCCTCTCTCTCTCTCTCTCTCTCTCTCTCTCTCCCTCCATTCGTTGGCTGCTCTCTCGCTCTTCTTTCATCTCTTCACTGCAGTGTTCAAACCGACGTGACGAGATGTGCTCCGGCAGATGGACTCACAGGGTATGGGATGTGAAAAAGGGACGTGAGCGATAAAGGGGGGGGAGGGGGGAGGGTTGAAGTGTCCGTTTTCCCACATATTCATTATACCACATTTTATTATACGCTACAGAATTAGCTTGTAGTTTTATATTAATCCTCCGAGAGGGAGAGAGTTTAAATATCGAGCTGATTTTGAATTTCACCCCCAGCAGAAAGCTGACTGAGTGGACACAGCTATTGCTCTGGCTGTAGGCCCCCCCCCCCACACACACACACACACACACACATATGCTCATTATTTACTGCTGTCGCTCAATTCTGCTGACACGGCACGTTCCACCTGATCGCACCTCCCCTCCTATACAGTAAACACACACACTCTATCTCTCTCTCTTTCTCGAGTAAATACAAGGCTTTATTCCCTGTTTTTTTTATATATATATTTTTTCATATTTTAGTAGTAATAACCCAGTCAGTTTTTATTTTTGAGCTGCCGTTCAGATCCCCCCCCCCCCTTCCTTTGTAACATGCAGGCTCTTTATAATACACATTTATTTATTTTTTACTTTTAGTTAATCTATTGATTCGAGTGTCGCAATCGCAATTAAGAAATGAGATTATTTGTTGTTGTTGAGATGAATTCAGCTCGTTACCTCGACCCCCGTGGTCATTACGGGGTTAATTCTTCCTCTGCTGATGAGCTGAACGCGGATTAAACATCACTCACACACCATCTCAGGATACTTCTCTCTCTCTCTCTCTCTCTCTCTCTCTCTCTCTCTCTCTCTCTCTCTCTCTCTCTCTCTCTCTCTCTCTCTCTCTCTCTCTCTCTCTGTCTCTCTCTCTCTCCCTCCTCAAGAACATGAATATATCTTACTCCTTACTCTCAGATGCAGAACACTCTGTGTGTGTTTTAAGAGCTTGACATGCTCCTTCAGCATGTTACTTTATGGGTTTGAAGTGTTGAAGCTCTGCCGGTGGGCGAGCTCCATAGGTTCTGGCCAGTTGCCGAGGCGGCGCTGTACGGCCATATGGCTGCGTGTTCAGCTCAGAGTGCAGGAAAAAAAAGAACAAGGACTTAGTGCGTTTGACCTTTTCTGGGGCTTTGGTTTTCACAACTTTTACTACCCGCCTTAGGTCGTAGTGGGTGTTTGCAAATATGAACGTGTGGCGGAAAACAAAATGCTTTTTTGCTGTTATTTGTATCATGCGTTCATGGATTTCTGGCCACTAGGGGGCAGAGAAACATCGTAACAAGCTCACAGCCGATACATGCAATTCCAATATCCTCTCTTTTTTTTGCTCTGGTTGGTTTTCTACAACTCCTGGATCTAAATATCCTTTTATCTTTTAGTCACTTTGTTCACCAGCTGGTCACTGACTTTGTCTTCCTTTTGGTGCTGGACTTTCACCCAGGAGACCGCCGTTCGTGTCCCACGTGAGACAAAAAAAGTCAACGTTGGTCATGTGAGTCGTTAGTCAAGTTAGCATGCACCACGATCCCTTTTCTAACCGTAACGCCAATTTTCCGGAAGTACCTCACATCCTGTTGCAACAACAACAGCTGGGATAAAGCCTTTGGTGGCTACAATTAGCGCGATGCTCCTGTATACGATGCTATTGCCCAGATACAGTGCATTATGCTTTGGCCTATAGGGCGCCGGTAGAAGGTTTCAAGGTCAGCGGGGTCGACAGGGTTAATCACATTCCAGACACTCACACACACACACACACACACTGATTTTTAAAAGAGGACCTTTAACCACCTGCCTAAACAAGCAAGGATGAGCAAAATGTTAAATAACAGGTTCATTTTTTTTACCTTTATTTTTGTTAGATCTGGCCATCATTTCTGCCTGCAACAATAACACTGTACTCCATGTTCGTTGTCAACATCCATCACAGTTTACAGACAGACTTGGACCCACCAGAGTTACAGTCATGGTGAGCTTTCCATTTCCCTTCATAACGACAGATTTTCGGTGGACTTAGTTTTCAGTTTTACCTCAAAATTCTCTGTTTACATCGCGTGGATGAAGCGAGCTGTCTTGTTTACGAACCTGTGTGCCCTGCCAGGCATCTTTCTATCAATGTTGCCAAGTTGCCAGACCTCAGCAAATAATTTGGGAGAGAGTGCAATACCACCTTAACTGATGGAGACAAGGACCCAAAAAAAACCCACATAAGAGCCACGTTGTGATAAACTGGAGTTGCCCTTTAAGAGGATGAACAGAGAGAAAGAGAGAAAGAAGGGACATTTAGGAGTCTTATGATCAATGGGCCCTCATGAATAATTGAGCACGAGAGAGAGAGAGAGAGAGAGAGAGAGAGAGAGAGAGAGAGAGAGAGAGAGAGAGAGAGAGAGAGAGAGAGAGAGAGAGAGAGAGAGAGAGGAAGGAGTGTCCTGTTGAGCTGATGCTTCCCCTGGTTGCCGTGGCGTTGGATGTCCTGCTAACACCAGCACTTTCCTGCAGTGGCGTAGTAAATCTGATGCACACAAGACATCAGAGTAAACATCAGAGAGAGAGTGAGAGGGTGAGAGAGAGAGAGAGAGAGAGAGAGAGAGGAGTAGGTTATATAACACTACTCTTCGCTGGCAGATTCCGCTCCTATAATTCCCCTCTTCCATCTCCCTCTTTCCTCCGGATGAGCGGCGGCAGCAGCAGCAGCAGCAGCGGGGCTCTGAGTCGGACGCCTCTCCCATCGACCCCGGGGGAGCTGCACCCCTCCTCCCTCTCCTCCGGCTCTCTTCCTGCTCGCTCCTCCCTCTCTCCCGCCTTCCTTCACTTTCTAACCCCAATCCTCCTCCTCCTCTTCCTCCTCCTCCTCTCAGCTGTGGATGCCCTCCTCACTACCAGTATGGACTCGGGAGGGGAAGGAGAAGAGGGTTGGATGGAGGACCAGTGGGAGAAATGGTAGGGCACCTCTCTCATTCTCCCCTCCCCCCCCCCCCCCCCCCCCCCCTCTTGTGTGCTT
The DNA here is from genome assembly GCF_023349555.1 of Cebidichthys violaceus. Taxonomy (NCBI): domain Eukaryota; kingdom Metazoa; phylum Chordata; class Actinopteri; order Perciformes; family Stichaeidae; genus Cebidichthys; species Cebidichthys violaceus. Next base: position 142,853 of record NW_027176484.1, on the reverse strand, counting down.
TTTTATTTCTACCGGCACACGAAGCAACGTGGCTGAGTGTGACCTTGTGGGCGTGGAGCCGCTAACAAGCCCTTGTTTCCTTGCTTTTATGTCGGTCTCCTCGCCTCCTAAAGCTCAGGACAAGGCATGCCCTTGAAGGAGAGCGGGATGCATATGGCCGTGTGCATGTTTGCGTCTGAAAGGCGGGAGGTTAGAGCGCGCAGCAGAGGTTTTTTACCGGTTTGTGTTCACCAAGAAATAGGACCGGGAGAATCACACTTGATGTTGTGGGGGCGTGTGTCTTGTCACAGGGATGCCCACGCAGGACGTGGCACTGTTTGGATGAATTTGTGTCTTCGGAGTTTGTTTTCATACAGAGGATGATGATGGAGGAGGAGGAAGAGGGGGGGGGGGGGGGTTGATGGGACGGTCCTGATCCTTGTTCTGGACCTGTCCTTGCAGGAGGGAGAAACTGATGAGTGAGAGGGTGTTTGCAGCCTCGTAATCTCACAGTGGGAGCATAAATGTGTGAGTTATTGGGGGGGGGGGGGCTTGCATGCGTCCGCTGTGACGGCTTAACGTGTATGTTGTGTGAGGTGATTAAATCATAAACACAGACATTAGTGCTAAGTAAGCAGAACATGGAGAGATTTGCAAGTGTAAAACATCCACAGTTGTGTCGGTTGCATGACTAGTCCCGCCTCCACTGAAGCAACTATTGCAATAAATGTGTTTTCTTCAGTTATTTATTTTTTTTTCACCAAGGGGGATTTTTGGGCTATAATTAGCTTATTTGCATTTTTCTCTTTACTTTCTAACACTGGAAGCTTCTTTCTGCATGAACTGCGTCTTTTTTTTTTTCTCGTCGCTATTAGCTGATTCCTTTTTAACAGGAAAATCTCAGTAATTTTCAATGAAAATAAAACAAAAAAGGGGGTGACGGCCCTTATCTTTATTTGACCTTGCGTGCTACTCGTGAACAAAAACTGCAGTCGACGTATAGGCCGGCGACCATCAGGTTAAACGCAGGGCTGCTGGGTCGTAGCTGGTGGATTCAGATAAAGACTAATGAGCTGCCCGGGCCCGTCATGGCCCGAGCGCGAGGTCACGCTGTCCTTCATCAACAGCAAGCTGTCACGATAACGCAGGACTTCATCCCAAATCCTTGGCGAAAACAAACTGAAACATCCGCCCTGCAGTGTCGGTGCCCTCTCGTGTCATTTCACAACATAAACTGTGGACAAAGTGTCTGGGATGGTTCTGAATCCTGCACTGGGTTGTGGGAGAAAGATCATACATGCTGAGCGATTTAACAAAAAAAATCACTGAATGGCACATGAAATATTAAAATCCTCCCCGGAGAGGTGAACTCGAGGGTTAAGATGCATTGGAAGTAATGACTCGGACCTCTTGTGGAAAAGAATATGCATCTTAGGAGATGTTCTGGGTCTTCTCAGGTGACTTTGATTTCCTGGAGCTGCTATTGAGTGTCTCTTAAAGAACTACATCTGAAGTTGCTATGATTGATACATGTTACAAGAGGACTTCTACACACATGCATGCTTCATCAAAAGTCAGTTTGAGTGCTCTCCTAGTGCTGGGAGGTATGACCAAAAATTTGTATCACGGTATTTTTTAAGATTATACCGGTTTTCACGGTCTATCACTGTATTTTTAAGATTATACCGGTTTCACGGTCTATCACTGTATTTCTAGTCTGCGTTAACGCATTAACTAATTAACAGCGAAAATTATTTTAGGCGGCTATTTTTAATCCCGCTTGCTGCCCGCGAACAGCTGTTTGTGTGGCGTGTCTTCCGTCTCTTCCTGCTTCCTTCACCTACATTCCCCTGGGTCTTAAGTCTCTCCATGTACAGCTCTTATCACCCTCCATGTACCAACGTACATTTATAACAAATACCACACATATTACAGTCTAATCAGCGTTGCATATGTGTCTAACCAAAATACCCAAACATGAAAACATGACGTAGATAGGTTTGCAGTTTTCAAGGTGTACATTTCAGATTGCATCTATTATACACATGAAAATATCTCACGTTTTCTGCTGAAGTGACGTAAGTTGCTCGTGTTACCACCAGCGGCAACAACAGTGGCTCCAAACTCGCAAAACGTCACTTCCAAACGGCAGACACAGCTCCTCTCTTGGGCACTGACTCTATTGGTGCATCTCCGGTCTGTCTTTGTTCCTCCTGCATCGCTCGTTTCTGTTCTTTAATGTAACGTTACTGTAGCGAAAGAGAGCCTCTCCCAGCTGTTAGCAGACTAGCTAACGGGCTAGCTAGCGAGCTGTACCCAGCATGTCGTTCGGCGGTGAAATTTTATGTGTCACAAACTGTTGTGTCGTGGTGTTTTGCCATGTTAATGAACGTTAGTTGTGGGTTATTAATTGTTGTGTTAGAACCATGATTAGGGTTCCCTCTCAATACACTTAAGACAACTAGCTTTGACCGTAGCGCTCGTAGCGGCGAACAATATATTTTGCTGCCTGTAGAAGAGTGACAGCAGTTGTTTCATATCATACGGGAAATTAAAACCAGTGCCCAGCACTATGCTATCCTTTCCAAAAATAACTCTAAAACTATAAGCTAGTGTAGCAGTGGCAACGGCTAAGCCAGCGGCCTGGATGCTAACAGTGCCAACAGCGCTTACAGTGCGAATAAAGGCAACAGTGCTGACAGAGCTAACGGCGTTTACCTGAAGGGGAACAGGAGGGTGGCCGCTACACGTCCAAGACGCCGCTGTCGGTCGGGGACGGTAAACCGCCGTGCGAGAGCAGTGCCTAGCGGTTAGCCATGAGCTAGCCAACGCGCAGGCTACCACGTGGTAAAAGGCACACGTGGCCGGTTGTGTTGTGTAGACAAGGCACAGAGAAACTCAGATTACAACACACACTGAGGGAGACATTAATCCATATATCCATACATAGCAAATAGTATTCATGCTCTGAATATCATACATAGAGTAACTTTTAACCAAAATCATTTTCCCCAATGTTTCCACTCAAATCTTCTTCTAATGACGTTTGTTCTGTATAAGAACGTCTCACAAAAAAAAAAGTTGCCATGGAACACAATCAAGGCAACAACTGAGTTCTGACTAGAACTTTGTTGGCAGAGCAAATGAATAGAATAAAGATGTAGTATGTAAGAGAGAGAGAGGGCTGGTACAACAGATTTCATCATTCTTGACCTCTTTTTTTTTTTAAGGCATAACAATTTAAAACCTGCGCTCAACTCTTCTGACAGAGGCCAAAACTATGTGAGGATGCCGACTTGATGACTAGTTAGCTGTTCCCTTTCAGGGTCGCGTGAGGTAACAGTGTCACGGCGATGATATCATGTGGCAGCCTGTTGTTACTACGGTCCAAATGATTGCGCTGCGTGTCACTTCTAGCGGTGATGACATAGTAAATGTGTCACAGGGATCCTCTGACCTGGACAGCCCAGCCAGACTGCTGAGTCAGCCTGCATTGATCACTGCGGGTGCTGTGAGTGAAATGATGCTGGGTGGACATCCCAGGGGGAGAGCAACAAGGATATTAAGAGTATTGGATTTTCCAGGCTATTTGTAGATCCGTTTTGTGTTCATTCAGGAAAATAAGGTGGGATGTTGATGCTGATTGTTTGCATACGTATATGCAGAAGTGTGAAGGATTTGAAACTTCTCTTAGCCTAGGGGTCAGGTGTGTCATGTAATTGCAATGGCCCTTTGTTTTTGATGTCCTCACAGTTCCGTATCTCCACTGTCTACTATCAGAAATAAATGCAAAATGGAACAACGGAATTTGCACTGTGTTACACTTCTTTGGTGTGCGCCGCCCTCCTTACCCACAATTCACTGCAGCAAAGGGGTCACCCTGTCCTGTCCAGGTGGTTTATCTCCCAGCACTTCATTTCCCCCCCCTTCCTCCCTCCCTCCATTCACTTTTGCCCCCTTGACACTCTCCATCCTTTCACTGTCCGCTGCTTCCATTTGCTTGGGGTTTGATCCACAGTCACAACATCATCCTCCCGCTTCTTGCTCTCCACTCTTGAGACCCCCCCCCCCTCCCTCTTTCGTCCTTGCAAAGTCCTAATTATAGGTCAATGCCTGCAATTCAGGGTCAACATAAATTACGTACTTATGGCCGATTGGCATGCGGTCTT